>NC_022012.1:79292085-79296916 GCF_000317375.1 Microtus ochrogaster | reverse complement strand
CACATCATGTATGTATAACAATAATAAATAAAAAGAGGCTACTAATTTGAGAAAGGGTGAGGGGGCATATGTAAGAGGTTGGAGATGGGACAAGGGGGATTGGAGGGAGGAAAAGGAAGGGGGAAATTATGTAATTATATTTCAATTTAATTTTTTTTAAATATAAAAGTACTTGTCTTAGGGTCTCTATTGCTGTGAACAGACACTATGATCATAGCAACTCTTATAAAGAAAAACATTTAATTAGACAGCTTACAGTTCAAAGGTTCAGTCCATTAACATCATGGTGGGACATGGCATCATGCAAGTAAACATGGTAGCTGAGAATTCCTAACTGGCAGCTGTTTAACTCCTCCCTGATGTCCTGGCTACTTGGAACAAAGGATTCTCAGTCAGGCAGCCAATCGAACTACCTGTAAGCCCACAGTGGACTGTGTTGAATATTCCATTGACACTCTGAGGAAGCTGCATAATAACCACAGCTGCTTGCTGCTGAAGCACAGCCCTTGCTCCTAAAGGTGCAGCCACAGCCACAGCTGGTTCAAACTGTCGCTCTGAACTGATAGCTGTCACAAAACTTGGGGAACACTAAAGGAAACTGCAACTTTTTCCACCCAGATCAGAGGGGACGCACACCCTCTAATAGCCTAGCAGTGACTGTTCTGACCGATCAATCCATAAGGGACCAATGTCATGATGCATGTCCTTCATTTGCATAAAGCTCTGCTGTGATTGACTATCTAGCCAGGTTTGTTGGGATTGCTTTGTGATCTGAGACACAACTTCCTGGGTTGCCCCCTCAGCACACATCACATACCCCAAAATAAACAACAGAACAGTGTGGTAACATTGGGCCCAACGCAAAGCTTCTCTCTAGTCATAGTTTCCTTGCCTCGTTTTGACTCCATCACTAGTAGAGGGGGCTGAGCTGCTGCCCTGCAGCAAAGATGGTGGAACAGCTCTGCCATGGCATTAGCGGAGTCACAGGAGTGGTCAGCAGCCAGGGCAGTGCCAACCGTGGAACTGGGGGCGTGGCCAGCAGCTGGCAGTGGCAGTGGCAATGGAGCCACACCAGCAGCGCTGGCCACCATGAGTACAGCATCGATGACAGCAACAAGGAAGCCATGGCAGTGGGGTGGCAGCGGAACTGGAGCAGTCTGATAGTAGCCGTGATGGCTACGACAGGAGCCACAGTAGAGGGACAGCGGGGACAGCGGCAAAAGAGCTATAGCACTAGTGACAGTGACAAGCAGCATCAGTAATGACACAAGGTGACATTCCCCTGTGGTAGTAACTGTGACAATGACCAAAGCATCAAGATTTCCCCCGGACAGTTCCAGAGAGTGGCTCAGGAGGGAAGGAGAGAGGAGGCGGAAATTAAAAGGTGAAAGAAGGCAGAGTTTTGAGGCTGGAGGACCATGGGAATGGCTGAAAATGAACAGTGAAGACCAGCAACTGTTGGTCCTGGTCTCTGGAAAAATTCCAGAGGGCTGCCAGACATTATTATGAGACAGGTGTCATAGACACCATGGAAACAGGCAGAGGGTATCAGGGAAACCCAGCTTGAGACAGCAGGGTGGGAAGGCCCATGTCCCTTCCTGTGACAAGATGATGGGCCCTCCTGGTGTGGGAAGGAACAGTGGTCACCACTGAGGCAATAAAAACTCATGTGTCAGCCCGACATCTCCAGTCCATTCCTGACAGGAGGGTAACAGTCAAAGTGTTTCCTCTTCACCCAGTATCTTTGAGCTAGGAGAAGACAACCTGGCCCATAAGTCACAGATAATCCTTGTGATGTCATGGGCATCTCCTCCTTTACCACCTGTCCCGCCCCTCCTGAAGCTAAAGGAGTAATGCCAAGAGGGGAATGAACATCTGACCCCTGACTTCCCACCATGGTCAGTCAGTGTTGAGTAAGATTCTGTCAGACTTGCCTTCCCTGGGGTAAAGACTTAGCCCTTAACAGAAGGAAACACTGGATGAGGCCGTGGACTTGAGGAATAAAATAGGGAGCTGGGGCATTAGACATATCCAGAGAAATTAGTCTTCACCCATGACCCAGTGAAACATTTACCTATATTGCTCTATTATTAATAAAAGCTCAGGAAGCAGATATTGGGGTATGAACCTGGTAGATCAAGAAAGCAGTCTAGAAACAACTAGCTGACTCCTCTCCACCTTCCCAGATTGAAAAGCCAGAGAATCTCTGCAAGCCCCTCCCTCTCTCTTCCTGTACCTCTCTATCTGGGTCCTCCAAAATCTCTATGGCTAATTCTGATCAGTTAGTCATGGACCCCACCTCTTAATTCAAGGTTTAACTTTATTAACAGTCTCAGAGAGTGTGCGTGCAATCAAATATCCTGCAGCAACCCAGCTGTCACAGTGTTCTCTTGGCGTGAAGAGACACTATGACCACAGTAACCCTTATAAAAGAAAGCATTTAATTGGGGTTTGCTTACAGTCTCAGAGGTTTAGTCTATTTTCATCATGGTGCTGGAAAAATAGCTCAGAGTTCTACAAATGAATCTGCAGGCAAGAGAGAGCAAGGGCGAGAGAGAGAGAGAGAGAGAGAGAGAGAGAGAGAGAGAGAGAGAGAGAGAGAGAGACACTCAGGGCTTGGAATGGGGATTTTGAAACCTCAAAGCCAACAAGACCACAGCTCCTAATCCTTCCATAGTGTCACCCCTGTTGACCGAGCATTCAAATCTGTGAGTCTCTAGCAACCATTCTTGTTCAGATCACCATACAACCCAATTCTGATTGCAGGAGTCTGATCAAGATGAGAAAAAGGAAACACCAAAAGAAAAAGAAGAGAAGGAAAAGCAGCTGCAGGTAGGTGAGAAAACTGGAGACTCTGACTCCGTGATCCCACCAGTCCCTAACCTTAGAAGAGCCTGCTCCAGCTCCGCTGGACTGGCTGGGCATTGCTCTGTCCCCGAAACCCCCTCCCTGAGTAAACAGAGCACAGAGCATGAGGAAGGTGAGGCCCAGGGTGGGGAGAAATGGGAAGGTGGGCAAAGGTTGGCATGAGCCCCAGAGGCTAAGGAGTGACTTGAAAGGTAGGAGTAGACATTAACAGAAGCAAGGTGAGGGCACCCTGGATGGCGAGGACACTGTGTGACACACTGGTGAGCAGCATCCTGGACTCAGGACTGCGTCGCAGGACATAAATTCAAAGTTTCTCCCCTGTAAGGACCCTTTGCTTCCTATACCCCTGTAGAAGAAAACTCTCAGTCCCTGGCTAAAATTTGTTTCAGAGTCTCACTTCAAAGAAAACATAAACATCCAAACTCCAAAACAACAACAAACAAAACCAGAATGCCTGACACTGGATCCAAATGATGAGCGCAGGCTCTGACCCCACCCCCTCTACACAGTCATGAATAACAAAAGAACATATCATTTCAACAGTATCTATTACACCTTGAAAAAGAACGTGATGTTGTGGAATCCCTGAAAGATAGAAGGCAAATGTGACAAGACAGAAAATAGGTCTAAGCTGTCAATTAATATTTTTAAAATAAGTTTAATATAATTGGGACAGTGAAGAGAGCCCACACAGGCCATCCAAGTTCAGAAGCAGCGAGTCCAGGGGCTGCTTGCATTTGGGCTACCAAGGGCTGTTTGGACTCTTCCTCCAAGAGGAGCAAGTGACTTGTCTGTCTCCAAGAGGAATGAGGCTGGCTCAAGGAGGCATAGCAGGGTCTGGTGTCACACCTTTACCAGGACACTGACACCACGTTCCCAACAGCTTACCCATCCCACAGAAAGAGACAATCCAGAGGTGAGAAAGGAAGCCAAGAGAATGGAAGGAGGGGACAGCTCACAGTCCCCAGAGGATTGCCCACAGTTGACAAGAGGATTTGCCAGAGGAGCTTTAGAAAAACCAGATTGGGGCCGGGGAGATGGCACAGAGGTCAAAAACACTGGTGGCTCTTTTAGAGGACCCGGGGTTCAGTTCCCAGCACCCACGTGGCAGCTCACAACTGTCTGTTAACTCTAGTTCCAGGGGATCCAACACCCTCACATAGACATACATGCAGGCAAAACACTGATATACATAGATAAAGAAATCTTAAAAAAAAAATCAAAATCCACCGATTGACAAGTTGTGTGCAGGGTAAGGTGCGTTGCTCTAGCAGTCGGGATCCAAGACCTGTGTTTAGGCTGACTATCCAAGCAAAATAGTTGTGTGCATATTAGAGCCATAACTTGTGCACTGAGTGATCCACTCTGCCCTTTGATTCTGATTATAGAAGAAGCAAACCCAAGACAAGAAAACTAAAGCTGCAAAGGCAGATGGAGCCAGACTTCAGGGGAAAAAGACAGTGAAATTGAAACTTCCACTCCAACCAAAAGTAGGTGGTATAGGGCCCCAATGTTAGGGATGACCCCTGATCTTAATCCGTATCACTCAGGTCGATGAATACCTTGTTTGTGGTCAGCTTTGTATGTGGCCCATACCATAAGAGGTCATGGAATTGATGCTCTAAGCATGGTACATTTGAGAGTAAAAGGTCTGAGTGAAGCCATTACCCCGAAGAGCCATCAGAAACCAAGACTGTCCCGGCTAACTGGGACAGCTACACTCTCCAGCACTGCCGTGAGCAGGGCTTGCTTACCCTTGACTGTCTCATCCAGTTACCTTATTGGCCTCAGAGACAAGGATGACTCTTGTTGCTCTTTTTCTCTTTGCTCTTTAGGCTTTTGGGGGGTGCCCACTACCCAGCTCCCAAATAAATCACATACGCAGTCTGTTCTTTCTCATGAAATGTCCAGCCACAGCTTGCCTTGTTTCTAGCCAGCTTTTCTTATTATTCTGACTCCCTTT
>NC_022012.1:79278560-79290723 GCF_000317375.1 Microtus ochrogaster | reverse complement strand
GGTTGGTGAAGATCTTCTCCCAGTCAGTAGGTTGCCTTTTTGTCTTAGTGACAGTGTCCACCTTTATCTGTTTCTGTACACTTTCCTTCTTACTTCCTGGCTTGCTCTGTGTCTGGATGGATCGCCCCTGGTGTCCTCCTCTCCTTGTTCTCTTGCTCTCCCTTTTTACCCAGAGTTCCCCTCCTCTTCCTGCTCTCTGCCTCCCAGCCTCACCTATCCTTTCGCCTCTCTCAGGTGTCTTAGACAGGCAAAGAATCACAGCTTCACAGTTCATAAACAAAAGTAACACATCTTAAAATAATTTTCTACAACAGGTGACTGAGGTAGAAAGATTGATGTGTGGGGGAGAAATCCCAGAGAGCAGGGGTAGGACTTGTGAAGCTGGGGGATGGCATGTGTTTGTGAATGAATAGCCAAATGGAGAATCTCATGTCCAAAATTATGCAAGAGTATGGAACGTGCGTGTGCGTGCACGTGCGTGTGTGTGTGTGTGTGTGTGTGTGTGTGTAAGATGTGGAAAGTGAACAAAGTAGAAGTGAAAAATAGAAGAGAAAGAGCCAGACCACACAGAGGAGGGAAATCGTAGTGGATAAGGCAACAGGAAAGCTCACATTTGCAGGCAGGAGGTCTGAAGGAAGAGGGCAAGGGACCCTGGTGGCTATCAGATCCAAGACAGATCTGTAAAACATAGGGCTGTTGTCCTAAACTGACCAGCCCAGTTCCATGGAAAGCCAGAAGAGTGTCAAGAGCAGATGTACCCATTCTATAAATGGTGACATTGAGACTCAAGGTGATGCACGCACAACCACTAGTAAATATGACAGAAAGAGGTAACCCAAGTCCCTCTGGTTTCCCATTCTGAGAATGAGCTACCTGAGGACTATTTCCTGAGTGTCTTTTCTTTTTCATGCAACCACTTCTCTTCCAAATAGCAGATGCCTGCTGACGTCGAGCTGGCAAGCATAAAGATCCAGGCCTGGTGGCGTGGCACGTTGGTGCGCAGGACCCTGCTACTTGCTGCCCTCAGTGCTTGGACCATTCAGTGCTGGTGGAGAGAGACAATGGCCAGGCTGCTAGACAGGAAGTTACAGAAGGTGATGGTCACCAGCCGGAGGCAGGCACAGGCAGCTGTGAAGCTGCAGTCCTGGGTGCGGATGTGGCTGGTCCGGAAGCGTTACCTCCATTTGCTCAACACTGTCCAAAAACTGCAAGACTCCAGGAATCCCTACGTTTGTAAAGGTCTTAAGATGATCCAAGGCTCCTATGAGCTCATAGGAAATGAGCTAAAACTTCAGGTTGACATCTTTCTCGAATCACAGATTTGTCGGATTTCAGACTGCATTCCTTTCCCAATAAAGAATTGACCAAGGTTGCTCCCAATAGCTGTCTCTGGCTTTCTGTAAGACAGGTTGCCAGATGTCTCAGGAAAATGACTGTGACTTAAAGCACAAATGAGCTCTGGAGAACCCAGAGAGAATGTCTGCTGGTGTGGGATAATTGTCTATATTCTCTCAATCATGTTTTAAATAAATGCTGATTGGCCAGGCAAGAAGTATAAGCAGGTCAACCAGACAGGAAGTAGAGGTGGGGTGATGACAACAGGAGAATGCTGGAAAGGAGGAAACCCATTCCTTCGCATTCCTGCCCAGATCACCAAAGAAGCAGGATGTGACCTGCTCCTCTGAGAAAGGTACAGAGCCATGTGGCTAACATAGATAAGAACAATGGGTTAATATAAGCTACAAGAGCTAATGAAAGACCCCCGGTGTGGGGAGACTCTCACTCAAGTCTTGGGATAACATGACCCTCCCCCCATCCCCCAGTAACTCACGAGAGACCGTCCTTGCTACAATCACACAAGGTTTATTTGACAGGACAGGAACCAGTGCACTGGGGCCAAGACTCATAACCCACACAGGGGAGGAGTTCGACCTCGAGTAGCTGGGAGAAGGGGTTTTTAAGGGAAGAAACCACAACCCAGTAATCCAAAGGGGGTAGGGAGGGCGTCATTGAAAATTCTGAAAATACCAGTGATAATCACAAGGGAGTAACTCCCTGTTTCTCAAGATTATTCTCAAGATTGTAATCTAACTTTATCTTCAGCTAGTTCCTGAAACAGAGTCAATGAACCTTGATTTTTGGCTCTATTTTTCCTGCTAGAGGAGTCTGGATTTATCCAGGTCTTTCACTAATAAGTAGCCTGAGCTAATGGGCCAATGAGTTATAACCTAATGTAGACTCTGTGTGATTTTCTTTGGGGGCTTGCCGGCTGTGGGATACCGGGCGGGACAGAAACCCCAACAAGCCGGCCCCTCATGTCACAATCTTGACTCCCCAGCAGCAGAGAGTGTGAGAGCCTCAAGCTGCATGATCAAGATCTAGGACTGAATAGCAATGCCTGCTGGTTGGAATATTTGGTGTTGTAGGGTTCAGGTGTTGCATGAGCAACTCCAGAGACCCTGCCCCACTGATGTCCATTAAATGACGTCCTTCAAGTTATGCAACATGGAAGAAGAGCTCATCCTTCAATATTTTCTGGGTTTAACTCTTCCCCAGAGTCCACATGACCTTGTTTGGTCTGACCTGGTCTTTATCTTCTTGGTGCCTTTCCTGTGACACTGGACAGGAGGGAACTTCGATTTCAGTGACATTAGGATAAGACTCAGGAAAAGAACATAAGTGTTATAGGCAAAAGTATTATGGGTAGGGGAAGGTGGATTCAATTGGAGCTAAAGAAAGCCAGCACAGACAGAGGATACTGGCTTGCCCATCATGAAAGAGTCAGGCCTTTCAATGAGTTGCTGATATGGACTAGAGCCTAGAAATTTCCCATGGATCATGGGTATGGTGCTATTATTCATTTTTTTTGTTTTCTTTTTAATTTTTTGAAACAGGTACTGTAGTAAGCAGGGTTCTCTAGAGGAACCGAGCTGGTAGGATGAATCGATGTATACAGAAAGGGAATGAGCAATGCCTTGAAAGGAGGAGATGCAATCAGAGGTGGCAACAGGGACAAATGGTAATGCTTTCTTGACATCAGCCTGGAAAAGTATCTGACCCTTTTAAAGAGGCTTCTACAGTGATCAGGGCACCATTCTCTTATACAATGGCTTCTCTTCGAAAAATTCCCATCCAAAAAAAAAAAAAATATTCAGACACAGGATGGAACGGCCTGTTTTAAGGGTTCAGCTGGGAAACAAAGATATCACAGATACAAGAGGACCAGTTGGGGTGACAGCAACAGACAAGGAGGCATAGAAATGAGCTGAGGCTCTCCATCCAGACTCTCCTCAGCCCCGCCCACTTGATGGTTCGGGTATGGAGTACCTCCCACAGTGATTCGTCACTTCAGTTCCAGATCATCTGACGCCTTCTCCTGACCTCCACAGGCACCAGACACACATGCGGTATACATACATGTATGCAGGAAACATACACAAACACACAAAGAGATCTTTAACAAAATGAAACATGGAAGGGCAGGCGACATGTGGCATGGTAGGCATTCTTGTGGGCAGACACCAAGAGGGCAGCGGGAGAAGCTGCAGCGAAGCCCCCAGAAGTCAGAGGACCCAAGAATAGGGCAAGTCTGCTAGACTGAGACATGTGGGTTGCAGCCAGAGAGGTAGATGGTACCCAAACCTTGTGAGGTTTGCACCTTGCCAGCACATTCTCCAAGTGCCAGACACAGTGCGCCAGACACAGTGCTACAAGAGGTAGCATTTACCCTGCTGGGTTTCAGTCTTGAAATCCTTCAGCAAGTGTCCCTCTCCTTAGGAATGGGGATGTTGGTCTGTGATACTGCAGGTTCAAAGTGAGAGAATTGGCTCTCGCGGTTACCCCTGCAACTGTAGTGGAGGAGCTGCACCAGCCTGCTGAGCCAGAGCGCTGCCTTGAGGCAAGAAACTCAGAGAAGAGCATCAGAGAGAACGGCAGTATCTCCAGCAGACGTGCTCCAGCACATCTGTAATTTCTGTTATTAGGACCTTTTTCAAAAAATATTTGAAGATCAATTCAAGATGGCAGTGGTTGCTGGCAACCTGGGTCCTCTTCTGGAATGCTCAGGCCAGTGCACCGGTCCCACAGCCTGGAGAGGCTACTGCATGCCCTTCTTGGTGGAGGAGAGCATGGGGCCACAGTGCTGCCCAAGGCCCACAAGCACAATGATATGGTACTGGGTGAGGTGGCAGGGTGGCCTTATCAAGAGCAGAGGGGTATCCAAGTGGCCTAGAGCACTTGAAGATCTTGTCACCAGATGCCCCCCCAAGCCACAAGATCTCCCTGACCCTGGGCACCCACAGAATATCTGAGAGGTATCCCATCGATAGTCCAGTATTTATGGTGTTTCAGAAACCAGAAACCTTGAACCAGACCAATGACTCATTGCAATAAGTATTTTTATGTAAACCTGTTTGGGGGAGGGGCAATGTGACACACTGCAGTCCTCAGTGCCATTTAGAGGAATAAGTAAACGAGCAATCGAGATGTGGGAAAGATGGCCGAGAAGTGCAGCAATGCATGCTGGATGGTGACTGGGGAGCGTGTCATTGTGGAGTAGGGCCGGCAAGGTGGTGGCAGTAGCCTAAAGCTCTCGCAAGCTCTGCTCCAGAAGTTGCTACCCAGCTGCAGGATTGTCATGACTCTGAGCAACAGCAGGATGTCCGAGATGGAGAACAGTTCATTTTTTGAATTGGGCCTCCTCGAAACACATGTATGGTCCACACTGCCACTGGAGGCCATGTTGGTGCCTCATGTTTCATGTTCCCACCAAAGGCCGTAGGGATGTCAATGGTCTGTGCGGCCACCTGTGGGCCGTGCTGGGGGCGCGGGGCAGTGGAGACGATGGCATGTCAATGTGAGTGGCCTGTACTGCCACCTGAGGCCAAGTTGACATCAGTGGTCTGGGCTTTCTTATTTCAAGAGGAAAGAACCAGGGCACAGTCACAATCAAATCAAAGCAAAACCAAGTTCAAATTGTGTAACTGACTCGATGTTCAATGTCTGGTATCCACTGACTATCTTATTGGCTCTTCCAAGGGGCTTTGTAGGTGGAGTTTTTTCATCAGCACCACTGGCTCCCCAAATAACACAGAGACTTATTAATTATAAATGCTTGGCCGATAGCTTGGGCTTATTACTAACTAGCTCTTACATCTCTCTGCCTAGCCATTGGTCAGTTGGCTCTTCATTAAACCAACGAGAACAAAACATCCTCCCAGTGTACAAAAGGATTATTCCACAGCAGGGCTTAGGTCACTTCTCTGGCTCCACCCCCTGCAGCATGCACAGCTTGTCATCTAGGCTCTGACTGGCTCTGCTTCACCACTGCCACTGTTCTTAGTGGTCGTCCCATGGTACTGGCATTCCAAAATGCTGAGGTCTGCTGCAGCTGGGCTGCCCTTTCACCAATAGTCTCTCTGCACGGTGAAGCCCCAGCTTCTCGGCATGACTCCTTCAATCCTTCAACTGCGACCGAAGCTGCACCTTCATCCTTGCCTCTCACAGTGCCAAGTCTCAGCTTGTGATCCCTTCATGCCTTCAAAACCAGTCCCACCTGGGTGACTCTTAGACTACTAGGTTCACTTGCCAGCATAAGTTACAACTTTGGCCACCTCTGTAGTAGCTTCTCTGTGCTACAGAATCTTAATTCAAAATAACAAATGAGCCTAATAGAACCTTTATACTACACAAGCCAGGCCTCCTTCATCCACACTGCCCCCAACAGTCTTATCTTCCAAACTTCGACAGAATAGCTCACTGAGCTTGCAACACTCAATGGCTCTTCTACCCAGAGTTCCAAAGTCCTTCCACAGTCGTCCTAAAAACAACATAGTCAGGTATGTCACATCAGTACCCCACCCCTGGTACCAATTTCTATCTTCGCTAGGGTTACTATTGCTATGATAAAACACCATGATCAAAAACAAGTTGGGGAGAAAAAGTTTATTTGACTTATGGTTACACATCACTGCTCATCACTGAAGGAAGTCAGTATAGGAATTCAAACAGGGCAGGAATCTGGAGGCAAGAGCTGGTGCAGAGGTGCTGCTTACTGGCTTGTTCCCCCATGGGTTGCTTAATCTGCTTTCATAAAGAACACAGGACCACCATCCCAGGAATGGCACCACCCACAGTGGGCTGGGCCACATCAATTTCAAAGAAAGTGGCCTACAGACTTGCCTATAGCCTGATCTGATGGAGGCATCTCAGGCCCCTCCTCTAACCTGTGGCCAGTTAACATAAAACCAAGCAACACAGGACCCAACAGGTAAGAGCACTTATTGTTCTTGCAGAAAACAGAGTCCAGCACCCGGGTGTCTCACCACAGCAATGAGGAGATGAATAAAACACTCTCTACACACATTCTGCATCCATTAAAAGAATGATTTCCTCCACCCCAAAGGAAAGGCAGAGAGTAGAAGGAGAATATCAGTCAGGGAGGTCAGAGACCCATCTACCTTCTTGTCACAACATGAGCCACTGCCTTCAGTGATCAATGACAGAATGTGCCTGGTGTAGCCAAACCGTAACTCATCTTTGGGATAGGACATACTCACACCCTAAAGACCCTAGTTCATTCCTGGCTAGAAACAGAAAGATATTTCTTCATCCAAAACCTGTGATACTGGAGAAGGCAACCTGGTTCCTGGGTCACAGTTGCCCTTATGACATCATGGGCATCACCCCCATCAGCTACCCTGAGCCTGCTGGAGTCGGATGAGCAGCAACCGAAGGGGGATGATCACCTGAGTCCCTTCTCTCTGCCATGGGAGCTCAATGTTGTGTAAGACTGTCGGATTCACTGACCTAGGGTTGGGGGATACTACTTGGCAGAAGGAAGTCATGGGCTCCTCAAGGGCCCCCTGGGAAAGACTGGGGAGCTGGGCTGCAGGGATTTTGCGTGGGTGCTGGCTTTTATGTATGCTTCCCCGTTTTGATTGCAGAAGTCTGAATCTGAAATCAGTCAATTTGAGGAAGAGAGGAAACCCAAGGTGAGTGTGACCCAGGACCATAAATGAACCAGAACCCCAAAACCCTGACTTCAGTATTTGTAGAAAGGCGGCACCATCTTCATTCCCATCCAGTCAGCTCAGGTTTTCTCTCTCTTGTCCCTTAAATCCCCTCTATCCTGCACACGGAGCAGTGGGAAGTGAGAAGGTAGATGGGTTGCTGTGGCCCGCGTGATTGAGAGAGGTGGAAACGCCGTGAGAGAAGAACCTGGGAACTGTGCTATCTAGCCGGATTGTGTACTGGTTCAGAACTGAGATTCAGGCTCTAATCCTATGGCTCTTCTTTAGGAAGACCTCTTAAGGTCTTCAGGGTCAGAAAGTCTTTCCCCTGGGTCCCCTGTGAACACCACAGCCTAAACATACCTCACTTTATAAAGGAGGCCACTGTGGCTCAGAAGATGAGCCATGGCTGTAGATATGGCCACAGCCATGGACAAGACAGAGGTGGAGACAAAAACTTTATCCACCTCTCCTGTATCCCCATCCACTGAGCATCCTGTCCTTTGCTTGGTTAGCGCCAACGTCCAAAACAACGCCAAAGAAAAAGGACCCAAGCAGCCAGTAAGATCCAGGCCTTGTGGCGAGGATTCCTGGTGAGGCAAACTCTGCTGACTGCTGCCCTCAATGCCTGGGTGATTCAGTGCTGGTGGAGGAACATCCTGCACAGGCAGCTTCTTAAACGGCGGCTGGCGCTGCTGAGGATATACGTCATTGAGGAAGAGGCGGCAGTCAGGCTCCAGGCCTGGGTTCGCATGTGGCAGTGCCGTCGTTATTTCGGTCAAATGTGCAACGCGCTCTGTGTGGTCCAGTCCCTCGAGAGCCGCATTACCTTCAGGAACGATGACATCTTTCAGGTTCGATATGGAGTTGTTTCCAAGCAGCCTGAGTTCCACATTGAAATCCTATCCCTCTAAAGGCCTGCAGCACAAAGAATTGGCTCCAGTGCCTCAATAAATACCTAACCTGGTTTGGTGAGTCTCAGTGATTGTTGTGCCATAGGGCACCCCCACCCCAAGGATTCAGACTACATCTCTTCCTCTCCTTAAGAGAAGACCTTCCCCATCCCCACAGAGCCTGGTACCTCCAAACCAAGAAATGAGGCTCAAGATGTCTGTATCCACGCAGAGCCAGACATTCCACTACACAACCCTGGGACCATCCCTGTCTTTTGAAGTTGGAATAAAGGGACTAAGCTTCACGTTCCTAACGCAATATATGAGAAATGCGGTTTCTCTGCCTACTGCTGAGAACTTGGCATAATCATTATAAGCACCCCCTCATAGCACAGAAATAATACATTTACCACCCCAGCTTCAATTTTTTGTTGTTTTCTTGCCTCCTCTCTTCTAGGAGAAAGGTCAGAATATTTGGGCCTATAAAGCAAGGTTGTTGCAATAGACTAAACATTAAGCCCAACATATTATCTGGCCCTTGCTAACTGTTACACACTAGGCAAGTATCTTCTAAAATCTAATTAGAACCCCTGAGAGACAGACAGAACAATTGCACTCTCGGCCCCGCCATTCATGCTCTTGCCCCTCAGTATCCTCGACAGCTTTTGCCCCGTGATCCTCTCTCTCCATCTTTGAACGAGCCTCGCTCTATCCTGCTTCATCCCTACACCAGATGAGCGAAAAGGAAAGTCCTGTTAGATAGGAGGAAAGCATTTGTCAGTTCCTCGAAAAGCTAAACAGAAACCACACGTGATAGTGCAATGCCAGTGTTTGCAAGGCTGAGTCAGGAAGTCCAAACGGGACTACATGGAGAAGCCTTATCAAAAAGTGGGGAGGGTAGGCTGGTGACATGGCTTAGTAGATAAAGGCACTTGCCTCCAAGCCTGAAGACCTGAGCTCAATTCCCAGAATGCACATGTTGGAAGAAGAGAACTGACTCCCATAGGCTGTCCTCTGAGAGGCAGACTGGAGGAAAGGGTAGAGGAAGGAATACAGGAGGGATAACCAGTGGAAGCCTACTACTGAAGAAGCATCCTGAAATCTAGACATACACATATACATACACACACATAGACATACACATACATATATAAAGAGTTTAAATAGGATTACCCCATTCCAGGGCAAAAATGCCCCACCAAGACACAACAGGATAAAAAAAAAGCCCAACGCTAGCAATGGGCCACATCTTTTGAAGTTGTTGGCAATGAGTCACACGGGCCCCCAGATATCTCAGGATCTCACCAACGCTCTTGGTTACCTCCAGAACTGCCGGTAAGACGGGAGGAAAGCTACCACACACTTGAGTCATAGAAGAA
The DNA here is from genome assembly GCF_000317375.1 of Microtus ochrogaster. Taxonomy (NCBI): domain Eukaryota; kingdom Metazoa; phylum Chordata; class Mammalia; order Rodentia; family Cricetidae; genus Microtus; species Microtus ochrogaster. The sequence goes on along the minus strand of NC_022012.1, from coordinate 79,281,441 downwards.
GGAACTATCAGGTTGCTACTCACAAGGAAGCATCCCCCACACCGTCCAGCTTTCACGGAGCTGGAAGATGCTGCGCACACACCAGAGGACAGAAGGAACCACCATTCTCACCTACTCTCTGACCTTGTGAGCTACAACAATGACTGGCCCTTCCAGAGATGCCCGTCATGAGTGGGCAGCCACTTCCGTACTGAATTTAAGGCCCACTTCACAAGTTGAATCACGTACCTGGCATTATTACTGGGGCCCTGAACCTAGGGCTAGACAATTCATAGTCCTTGTAGGCAAACCTACCCCTATGACTCTGGTCAATAGACACAGTTTTAAACTGACTCCGCATGGCTTGTGGTTGTATCCCTAGACTAGTGTATCTTTCAGTCCTCATCGGAAAAGCCTCTTTTGGCAGTGGATACCAATTAACACGGAGTTCTACAACTGGGCAAGGCACAGAGAACACCTGAAGAAGGCTCTGCCCTGATTATAACTTCTATTGCATAGCCCCTCCTCCCAAGGCTCGGGGAATACTGTTCAAGGAGGACAAAAGGATTACAAGACTCGGAGGTGATGCGTGACTACCCGGAAATAGTGCTTCTGGACATAGCAAGGTTCTTCACACATGAATTCAGAGCAGCTGAGTCAGCGTGTACAAAACCTGCGTAAGCCCCCGTTGGACAAAATTCCAGCATGCAAAGAAGCTGTGGGCATGAAGTTCCACCCCTGGCTAAAGAGAGCTCATCGGCAATTGTTAGCGCCTGGGAGGGCGAGCGTGTGTTTAAGGTGTGGCCTGGTGAGCTGACTCTACTCCAGCGAAGGCCACACACATGGCAGCACAGATTGTACTGGATGGGGGGGGGGAGGACATAGTTGAGTCATTTGAAAGTGGGGGTGGATTTAGGAGGAGGGAGGAGTTGAATATGATCAAAATATGTGGCCCACAATTCTTAGAAAAACATGTAAGAATGAGGGGGAAAGGTTGCTGTCTGACCTCCACATACACACTGTGGCACGTGTGCACACATTCACACAGAAAGAGAAGAGGGGGAGGAGGAGGACAAATGTGGAAAACAGAAGCTCTGCGACATAAGCCGACTTTGAAAACATTATGTGAAGTGAAAGACAGACATATTGCAGAGTTATATAAAATTTATATAAAATGCCCAAGAGAGGTAATAAATAAACTAGTAGCTGCTAGCATCAGCAGGAGAGAAGCGGCCGCTACAGGCTTGCTGCTGGCGGCGACTCCTGTTTTCCTGTTGACTGATGAAAATATCGCAGAAGGAGAGCACAGCCATGGTCACTGTATTAGTTACTTTTCTGTTGGGATAAAACACAATGATCCAAAGCCACTTACGGAAAAAAGAGTGTGTTTGGGTTTACAGTTCCAGAGGGATTAAGGTCCAGTGTGTCACGGAGGAAGCATGGCATCAAGCGGCAAGCACCGTGGCAGGAGCAGGAAGCTGAAAATCTCCTCTTTCACTGCCAAGAGGAAGCGGAGAGAGCAAGCTGGAAGTGAGGTGAGGTTGTAGACTCTCAACCCAATGTGTGGTCTGAATGAGAATGGCCCCATAGGCTCATGCGTTTGAATGCTGGCTCCCCAGCCTGTAGAACTGTCTGAGAAGGATAAGGAGGAGGGACTTAGTTGGAGGAGGTGCGTTTCCCAGTTAGCTCTCTTTCTCTGCTTCATGCTAGCCAACCAGATGTGAGCTCTCAGTGGCCAATACCAATGCCATGCCTGCCTGCCTGCTGCTGTGCTGTTGCCCTCTGGAACTGTGATTCCCAGTTAAATACTTTGCTTTTTTTTCTATTTATTTCTTTTTTTAAATTTATTTATTTATTAAGGATTTCTGCCTCCTCCCCGCCACCACCTCCCATTTCCCTCCCCCTTCCCCATCAAGTCCCTCTCCCTCATCAGCTTGAAGAGTAATCAGGGTTCCCTGACCTGTGGGAAGTCCAAGGACCGCCCACCTCCATCCAGGTCTAGTAAGTTGAGCATCCAAACTGCCTAGGCTCCCCCAAAGCCAGTACGTGCAGTAGGATCAAAAACCCATTGCCACTGTTCTTGAGTTCTCAGTAGTCCTCATTGTCTGCTATGTTCAGCAAGTCCGATTTTATCCCATGCTTTATAAATTGTCTTGGTCATGGTGTTTTGTCAATAGAAAAGTAACCAAGATACTCACTCTCTAGTGAAGATTAAAAACTCTCCCTAACATAAAGAGAGTGGAGGAAGGAGGAAGAGAACTCAGTGCAAGCCTTGGAAGGCAGAAGGTCCCAAGGGTACTGAGAAAAGATAAAACTGCACACAGAGATGCTGCATGTTGTATTTAACCTATTTCAGATCACTGAAGGTTCAGAGGTTGCCTCTCTTGCCAACCATACTAAGTCTTGCCAAATTTACACAGCTTGCCCATATGGAAATTTGGAGGAAATGATTAATCATTCTTCATATTCTCATGGGCTTTGATGATTAAAACCTTTACTGAATCCAGGTTGTACCATTTTTCATATTCTCTCTGAGCAAGATGATATTCTAATGATTGATCCAATAAACTTCTTCATCCCTCAGTATGGGATCAGAGAGATGGTTCATTATTTGCTGCCAACCCAAGTTCAATCCCAAGACTCAGGTGGTGGAAGGGAAGAACTGATTCCTGCAAACTGTCCTCTGATCTACACACATAAACACAGACACACACACAAACTTTGGAAGATAAAGACAATACAATAATACACGGTAGTAGAGTCCGTTACTTTGGATACTAACTTTAAAAGTCAATTTTTTAAGCAAGAAAATTTATTTTTTTTTCTTTTGGAAGTTGTTTTCTTAATGACACGGCCTCTAAAACTCTTTGTGTACACACTAAGTTGCAGTTAAAAACACCAC
>NC_022012.1:79272213-79278290 GCF_000317375.1 Microtus ochrogaster | reverse complement strand
TCAGCAACACATGAAAAACAACCCTCAGGGCAGACCTCATTGATAGATACTAGTTTAGTTAAATTAGAACAGGGGGCACTGGAGGGATGGCTCAGTGCTTAAGAGCCTATACTACTCTTGCAGAAGACTGGAGTTAGGTGCCTAGTGACTGTGTCCGGAGGCTTAGAGCCCTCTGTTACCCCAGTTCTGAGAGATCTGACACTCTTCTGGCCTCTGTTGGAACAGCACGCACATAAACACATGATTAAAAATAAAATAAACCTTTAAAGCTTTTTAAAAAATTGGAAGCCAGGTTGGGGGGGGGCACATCTTTAATCCCATCACTTAGGAGGCAGAAGAAAGCCGAGATCTCTGAGTTTGAAGCCAGCCTGGTCTACATAGTGAGTTCCAGGACAGCCAGGGCTACACAGAGAAACTCTGTCTCAAAAAAACTAAATAAATAAATAAATAAAGTAAAAAGTTAGAGCATAAATAACAGAGAAAACTCAGGACTAAGAATGATTTTTTACTAGTCAGTTACTCTATAATACTCTCTAAAGCTGTATAAATGCTACTTCTATTGTAACGCAGAGAGGAATGAACTCTTATTATCAGCGGTAGCCATACCATGAGGCTTTTTAGAAAAGTGAAGGTATCCAAACCAGGCTCATGCTCGTTGGTTCTTGCAGGATGGTATGTCTCAAGAAGTAACCTCGTTAATCCTTCCTCTAAAGGAAGGAATTGGTGTTTTCACTTAGGTACCTTTTTGTTTGTGTGTATGCAGATATTGCACACACGTGTGGATGTGAACCAGAAGCCAACAGTATGGAGCCTCATCACTCACCACCTTTTATTTTTGAGATGGGTCTCTTGATGAACATGAGGCTCATGCATTGACTAAACAGACTGGCCGATGAGCTCCAGGGACCTACCTACCTCTGCTGTCCCAGCACTAGGGTTACAGACACGCCCCACCAGCCCCACATGTGTGATCTCTGCCTCCTATCTCATTATCCCTGGAACTGCAGGCAAACACCACCACAGCTGGCTTTCATTTATGGGAGTTGGGGTTCTCATACTTGTTACACCAATGCTTACTGACTGAGTTGTCTCCAAAGCCCCAAGCATGAGTTGTCTATATCATGACTTCTTCTTGTGATGCTAGTATCTTTGGCATTCTGTGCATTTTATGGCATAGCCTGGACACTGATAGAGAAAATCTTTCTGTTCCATGCACTAAGGGCACCCAGAAAGGGGCTTTTTTTTTGTACAGGTAAAATGCGTATTGTTATATAGTTATAAAGCTGCATTATAGTATTCTAGAAATGGTTTGTTGCATGCATGTATTTTATCTATGTTATAAATATTTTATACTGCTAAGTTTGTTAAAATATTTTTTCTCCCTAAAAAATATTCAAAAATAAATATAGAACTGGGCATAGTGGTGCACACCTTTAATCTCAGCACTTGGGAGGCAGAGGCAGGTGGATGTCTGTTTGAGGCCAGCCTGGTCTACATAATGAGTTCCAGGACATACAGAGCTATATAGTGAGATTCTGTCTCAAAAAAACAAACAAACAAACAAATAAATAAATGTATGTTGAGCCAGATATGGTGACACATGCCTGGAATCTTAGCATGTAGAAGGTGGGATAAAGAGGATCAAGAGTTCAATGTCAGCCCCAGCTACATGACTTTCTGCCTCAAAATATAAAATAAAATTAAAATTTTGACAGTCTATAAGTTAAATGGTTATAGCTTATTTGTTCAGCAGAGGTATCACTCTTTGAGTTTTATTCCAAGTTCAAGACAAGAGTGTTGACCTAGTATAGCTATAGAACTTACTGGCCACTCTTGGATACTTTGGTAGTGTCCATCAAATAGACAAATTCAAATGCTGGGCTACCCTAGCCATGTCCCAAACTGAATAGTTGCTTCCCAGTACACATTGAAAGATGAACAAAGAAAAAAGAAAAAAAAGCATCGGGCATGGTATTGCATATCCATAATCCTAGAACTATGGGGGTGGGAGCAGGAGAGTTACAAGTTCAAGACCAGTCTGGGCTACATAGAGAGACCCTATTTAAGGGTTTATTTTTAGGTCTCACCATTTAAGGGTTTTAGTACATCATGGCAGGGAAGGCATGGCAGGGCTTCTCAGCTCCTGACAGGGACTGTGTGGTAGAGGCTGCTACCCTCGTGCAGATCAGGAGGCGAACCACAAGGGGAATCAGGAGCCAGGCTACGACCTTCAAAGCTTCACTCACCCCACCAAGCTGCTTCCTCCAGCTAAGACCCAGCCCCTAACAAAGTCGCAGCCTTTCAAAAGAGCTATGCCAGCTGGGGACCGAGCATTCAAAATATGATCCTGTGGGAGACATTTCAAACGGAGCCATGGTATTCCCCTTTCATATTTCTATCCGGCTGCAGACTACACACAAGAGGACATCAGCCCAGTTATGATCCCAGCAAAACCTCCATAGATGTTTAAAAGACTTTCATCTGTAATGGTACCAAGAAGCTCAATCACTCCTTATTAAATAATTAAATAGCAGCATCAACTTTTTTTTTTTTTGCAGTGAGGAGATAATTTTAACTGCTTTGTGTGCTTTTTTTCCATCTCTTTCTATTTTTTTGGAGCTTTATCTGATATTAGAATTCTTTCTCAAGTTCCTGAAATGACATTTCACCCTTAATACAATATTTCTAAAACTGAGAGCTTTTTTTTTAATTCAGCATTTCAAAACATAATGGGAATGTTCTTGGCATTTAAAAAAAGATCTCAACTAAAATGCATACACAAAAGACCCCGAACAGACAAAACACGCTGTGAAAGAGGATGCTGTAGGCACACACACTCAGAGTTTAAAAATTGGGGTCGGGAGGGGAGAAAATTAAAAGTAAGAAAAACCTAAAAAGACATTTTCTTCCAAAGAAAACACAGCTGGCCAGCAGGTCCATGAAAAGGTAGATAACATCACTGGCCGTCTGGGAAACCGAGATCAAAATCGCAGTGAGCCATCACCTGACATCTGTTAGGATGGTTATCATCCAAAGACAAGGGGGGAAAGTGTGGGCAAGGGTGTAGAGAAAAATTGGGACAGCCATATGGGAAACAATATGGAAGATCCTTTATAAAAATCAAAATAGAACTACCATATGACCCAAAACCAGGCTTCAGGGGACATATCCAGAGGAAGGGAGTGTCCCGAGGAGAGAACTTCACTCCCGTGTACCTGATGGGATCCTCCTGGCTGTATCGCCCAAGCAGTGAGATTACAGGTGTGCCATCATCCCGGCGTGGCTGTCTGTGACAGGGCTCCAAACGCAGGTTGTTCCTGCTTGTGCATGTGTTAGTCTACCCACAGAATGACAGAAAATGTTCCACAAATCTTAGATCTGACCATGAACTTGTGTCTAGTCTATAACAACTCATAATTATCAAAATCCAGCCCTGCACAACAGCTATGGACTGCTGGGAGGACCTGGGCCAGAGAGCAGCATGCTCGTTCAGTCCCTGCATCTCTCTGCAGAAGCTGCTGGGTACGGTGGCTTTAAGCACAGTGATGGTCAAATGTTTGAGAGAACCAAACTATGAAAGATGACCCTATAGGCTCCTGTATTTCAGTGCTTAGGGAGTGGCACTGTTTGAAAGGAGTTGTAGGCACGGCCTTGTTGGGGCAGGTGTGACCTTGTTGGGGTAGGTGTGGCCTTGTTGGAGGAAGAATGTCACTGGGGTAGTCTTTGAGGTTTCAGAAGCTCAAGCCAGGCCCAGTGGCTCCCTCCCTCCCTCTTCCTGCTGCCTGCGGATACAGATGTGGACTGCCCTTTTCTTCAGCACCACGTCTGCCTTTGTGCCTCCGTGCACCACTGACCTGATAACAGACTAAACTTCTGAAACTGTAAGCAAGCCCCAACTCGTTGCTTTCTTTTACAAGAGGTGCCATGGCCATGGCGTCTCTGCACAGCCATAGAACACAGATCATGAAGGATCTGGCTGTTAGGGACTTCTAAACAAGCCCCAAGGATGCTGCTCATGCACTTGGCAAGAGAATACCTAGCAAATCCCACTGAAGAGGCTCCTTGATAACTGTCAACCTCATCCGCTTTCTCCCAGGTGCCACTGCACACATGCTGTGCATCTGTGTGGAAGTGTGTGCTCAGGGGCAGCATTTTTTGGCAAGCTTGAGACTCTCTGCTGTGTGAGGCTGGGTCAGGCAGTGATCCCATTACACCATGATCCTGACCTTTGGAAAATCTCTAGTCTTTGTGTTCCTCCTCATTTTCCAGTGGGAAAAGTCCTAACGAATTATATTGAAAACCCAGACCTAAAACTGGAAACAAATTTTAAAAACCCATTCATGTTTTGAGTAGTTTAAAAGAGTTTCTTCATGAGAAAGGGGGAGAGGAAACCTAAACTCTTATCAAAAGAGTGGAAAGCCAAACAGGATGGAAGGAACAAGAATAAGATCCGCTGTTGCTGTCTAAGGGTTGTGTTTCACTAAGAGACTGAGTCTGACATCCTGATCTCAGCTCACAAGATGGAGGAGTCCGATGCCCAGGAGGACCTCACAGGCTGACTCCTGACAGGTGGAGGAGTCTGATGCCCAGGAGGACCTCACAGGCTGACTCCTGACAGGTGGAGGAGTCTGATGCCCAGGAGGACCTCACAGGCTGACTCCTGACAGGTGGAGGAGTCTGATGCCCAGGAGGACCTCACAGGCTGACTCCTGACAGGTGGAGGAGTCTGATGCCCAGGAGGACCTCCATAGATTGACCCTTGACAGGATAGAGGCAAGAAGATTTCAACATACGTGCCCCCAACAGGATGGAGGAGTCCAATGCCCAGGAGGACCTCACAGGCTGACTCCTGATAGGATGGAGGAGTCCTTTTCCACACTGAGAATGACAGTCTGGAGTCCAGCTTTGCAACAGAATTCATCCCCTCCCCTTTGCCCCTCCCCTTCTGCCTCAACTTCTCTTGCTGTCTCTACCTGCTCTCCTCTGCCCCCAAACTACTGTGACTTTAAGGAAATCTCATAAGGCCCACCCCTAGATGGAAAGCTATGGGCAATCAATGACAGCAAGGGGAAATTAGTCTTCCTCAGGGAAAAGCTCCCCAATTGGCCATCCAATAATAAGTGCTCAGCCAGGAAAACCGTACATACAAACGACACTAAATGGTCTCAGTGTTTATGAATGTGTATGCGTGATGTGTGTATGTGTGTAACAAAGGAAAAGAAGCCACAAATTTGAGAGGGTGCAGAGCAAGGAGGATACAGGAAGGGTGGGAGGGAAAGAGAAGGGAGAGGATGTAATACAGGGCACGTGTCTGGAATTTTAAAGATTTTTAATTTTAAAAAGGGGACGAAGAAAATGCTCTGGAAGAGCCTTTGGGCTACTGGGGGTCCCTGGCTCAGTTGCTCTACAGAATCACTAAATATGCCAGCAATTTTTTTAAAAAATTCTTTGTAGTTCTTAATTTCTAAAGCCTGTTTTCTGTGCTTTGACAACACTGCTATTTTTTTAAATGTGATTATTTCCTTTAAAGTGTCCGTGGGACTATTGGACGAATCGGGTTCCTAACTCTTCTGTGTTGCTATTTGCCATTTATGTTTTAAGCTTTAATTTAAATTTGATTCATACATTATTATTTTAGGTGTGTGTGGGATGTTGTCGGGGTGTGTGAGGTGTCCACAGCCAGCCTTCTGGCTTGAGGTCAGAAGACAGCCTCCAGAGTTGGGGAATCAGTTCTCTGCTGCCACCTTGTGGGTTCAGGGATGAAGTGCAGCTCACCAGCTCTGTACAAGTGCCTCTACCCTCTAATTGATCCCATGTTACCGCGTGTTTTAGTTATTTTAATCACCTCTTAGAAGATTCTAATGAATAAAATAGGAAAGATCTAAAAAGACATTTCTCCAAAGACACACAAATGGCCAATAAGCACACAAAGTATATTTAACATCATCAGTTCCAAAAGAGTTAAAACATGGGGCTGGAGAAATGGCTTATAGGTTAAGAGCATTGCCTTCTCTTCCAAAGGTCCTGAGTTCAATTCCCAGCAACCATCTGTAATGGGGTCTGGTGCCCTCTTCTGG
>NC_022012.1:79270334-79271413 GCF_000317375.1 Microtus ochrogaster | reverse complement strand
ATCTAAAACGTAATTCTAAAAAGAAAAATTAAAAACTTAAGATGACACCCTTACAGAGGATAATTTATCAAAACATCAGACAGTAACAAGTGCTGACAGAAATAAGAAAGAATAAGAATACATACGCACTAGCATAAATTTTAAGTGGGTGATCCATATGGAAAACAGGCCTCTGTTCCTCAAATGAGTCCTCAGAGTTCATCATGGGCCAGAGGTTCAAGCCCTAGCTATTGGGAAATGAAAGGGTATTCACAGAAAGTTTGTACATGGGTGGGTGTTTACAGCGGCACTATTCCTAATAGCCCCAAGTAAAAATCAATAGCATAAATGCCCATGAAAAGGGTGTGCACATGAACAGAACATGACATGTCCTTGCAGTGGAATATTACTTGGCCATAGAAAAATATCAGGGACCGATGCATACTGCAACACGGGAAAACTGTGAAAACATTCAGTAAGAGAAAGAATCCAGACAAAATGGAACACACACATGATTCTAATAAGAAATACCGCAGTGCTGGGCTTACAGATGTCTGCCACCAAGTCAAACTGTCCCTGTGAAATTCTTGATAAAAATTCTTATCTTTTAGGATAGTTTTTAATGAGTAACATCTGAATTTCTAAGTTTTGAGAGATTCAGATTAGACCTATCAAGTCTTGGTGCCTATTTATGGTAGAACTTTAATGGCCTTCTCAATGGGTTCTGGGTCTCTGGATTCATCTCCAGCTACTGTAAAAAGAAGCGTCTTTGATAAGGGTTGAGCATTGCACTAATCTGTGGGTATAAAAATAAGAGCTCAGGCCTGGTGATGGTGGCACACGCCTTTAATCCCAGCACTCAGGAGGCAGAGGCAGGCGGATCTCTGCGAGTTTGAGGCCAGCCTGGTCTACTAAATTAATTCTTTGAGAATTTTATACTGTTTTCAATCATTCCCTCCCCAGCCCTTCCTCTAACTCCTCCCAGATCCCCTCCATCCCCAGCTGATCTAAAACGTAATTCTAAAAAGAAAAATTAAAAACTTAAGATGACACCCTTACAGAGGATAATTTATCAAAACATCAGACAGTAACAAGTGCTG
>NC_022012.1:79265278-79270234 GCF_000317375.1 Microtus ochrogaster | reverse complement strand
TTCGAGACAGGGTTTCTCTGTAGCTTTGGAGCCTGTCCTGGAACTCCCTTGGTAGACCAGGCTGGCCTCGAACTCACAGAGATCCGCCTGCCTCTGCTTCCCGAGTGCTGGGATTACAGGCGTGCGCCACCACCACCTGGCCCTGCTCTGGACTCTTGACCCAGTTAACAATGCCAGATATGAATTCCATCTTGGAGAATGGGCCTAAAATCCAACCTGAAAGTGGTTGGTTATTCCCATAATGTTGGTTGCACTATTGCACTAGTGTATATCTGTGTGTGCACAGAAGGTCATTTGTTCTTGTAGCTTGCAGGGTTCACAGCCGGAAAAGACTATTGATTACTTTTCTCCCCTGCTAGTGTACAGATTTTTTTCCATTCATTCAGTGTGCATACAACCTTTGAGGATTATGAAAGCTAGCGAGAAGAACTGAAGCTTCTAGTTTTGACTACAGAGATCCTTGTACATTCATGTTGACCAATATCCTATTCACACTAGCTAGGAAACAGTCAGCCTGGATCCCGACCAGCTGATGACAGATAGTGAAGATGTGGTAGATACAGAACTGAACTTTATCCAACCATAAAAAAAAAGAAAAAAGAAATTATAAGACTTACAGGTAAACAGGTGGAACTAGAAAATTCTGAGTGAAGTAGCCCAGGCTCAGAAAGACAAATGCATGGACAAATGCATGTCCTCTCTCATGTGCAGATACTAGCTTTGGCTCTTTAGATTTGTGGTCCCCACCCCACGCCCACCCCTTGGAATGCCTGTAGAGGTAAGGAAGGTAGAGAGGGGCCACTGGGAGAAGGGACTTAAGAGAGGAGAGACAATAGAACACACGTGATAAGGAAGTAGAAGGGGGAGAGGCTGAGGCAAGTATCTTAATCTTGTATCACAAAGCCATTGTGAATTCAATTTCTCCTCTCTTGGGTCACTAATACCTGATGCTGGGAAGCAGGAAATGAGGGCTAATGAACCATCTAGAGGCAGGCTGGTGATGGCGCTTAAGTTTTGTGTAAGAGCCAAGACCAGACCTAGCAGGCGGTCAGGGTAGGCATGCACATCACGCTGGGCTTCACAGGCCTAGGGAGGGGAGGGGATACTGAAGCGGTGGGCGCTTCTGACAGGGCCATCCAGAGAAAGCCTTTACTCATGCACATGTATTCCCGTTTAATCTCGGTGACAGTCCAAGAGCAGTTTGATTGTGCCTGTAATTGAAGAAGAAAATAAAATTATTCAAAAGAAGAAGAAGCTAAAGGTAAGAGAACAGGTGAGTTGAATTACACATACAGTTAGGAGAACTCCAAGTCAGTTGTATCCATGTGCTAGGGACGTGGGATTCCACCTCATATCCACCCAAGTCTAAATGACCCAGAGTCAAGTCAGTATTTGCTCATTCCCCTCCGTCTCCTCCTCCTCGGTCTGGGCTCTTGGATCTGAGTCTGACTGTGACGTGCTGATTGGAAAGAGGGAAACCATGGGAAACTGCCTGGGGCTGGAAGTCCAGAGCACCAGTACTGTGAATTAAGCAGAACGGTCTAAAAACAGACAGGTTGGTTGTAGAACAGGAAGGAAGTGCTACAAGCCACAGTGTGAAGTAAAAACACATGACTGTCACAGAGAGCAATCAGATGATGGGGGGGGGTGAGTCAACAAAAAAAGAAAAGAAAGGAAGGAAGGAGAAGGAAGGAAGGAAGGAAGGAAGGAAGGAAGGAAGGAAGGAAGGAAGGAAGGAAGACACCCAGGCGAAAGCATTGGGAGAGCCAATGTTCCTGATTCAGCAAGCGCTAACCGTGTGGTATAACTACACCGAAGCTCCTCCTGTCCCCAGCACACCCTTCTGGTGACTTTGGTTTTCTCTTAATTTAGGCAGCAATTAAGAGGTAGGCAAGAGAAGGTTGTTGTTATTAGCCAAGGATGGAGGTACCTCCCCTGTGATCCCAGCCCTTGGAAGATGGAGGCAGGAAGGAAGAACAGAAATTTAAGGTCATCCTCCACTATATAAGGAGTTCAAAGCCAGTGTAGCATACACGGGATGAAAAAGGAACAGCCAAGGCAGTGGTGGCGCACGCCTTTAATCCCAGCACTCAGGAGGCAGAGGCAGGCGGATCTCTGCGAGTTTGAGGCCAGCCTGGTCTACAGAGCGAGTTCCAGGACAGCCAAGGCTGGCTATCTCAAAAAGAAACCCTGTGTCGAAGAAGGAAAAAAAGAAAAGAAAAGAGGAACTAAGACACTGAGAATGGGGTGATGTGCCCACAAAAGCAGGGAAGGGTCCCGACAAGGTCCGGCTCCTCATCAGAGTTCTGCTAGATCCCAGAACTCTCCAAGGAGGGGCCCGTGTTTAGAGGACAGCCAGTGCCCTTCCAAGAATGCCCTGAAAGTTAGCAGCAGGAAGGTCCTTGAGTAATCTCTCTTATCTCTGTCTAGAAAAAGTTAAAGAAGAAAAAAATTAAAGCAGCCATTAAGCTCCAGGCGTGGTGGCGTGGCACCCTGGTGCGCAGGACCCTGCTGCACGCAGCCCTCAGAGTCTGGATCATCCAGTGCTGGTGGCGGCTGACGCTCTGCAGGATCCTGGAGAAGAAGCGGAGGAAAGCGCTGATTGACTTCTCGAACAGGGAGAGAGCGATCGTCAAGATCCAGTCGCTGATTCGGATGTGGCGCATTCACTGGCGGTACTGCCAGGTCCTCAGCGCCATCTACGTCATCCAGGGCCACTGGAAATACCACAATTGCCAGTCCTGTTCCCTCCTGCGGGGCCACTGTGTGATCACGACCACCCACCTACAGTTCCACATTGAAATCATTGACCACTGAGGACTGACTAGAAGGGACGCGCAGCGTTCGGTCCCCGGTAAAGGTCTAAATGGTTGGTGTGTGTTTCTGTTCCCAGCTAATGGACGCCTTGAGACTCGGGCCTTGCTGACTCCTGTTGTCTCTCTCAGAGATCAACAGTGAGGATTTCCTGGGCTTGCGTCTTGGGGTGGTAATGGTCACAAGCCGCTCAGTCATCAAAGCATCAGCCAGGTCCCAACCTATGACCCAGTCAGAAGTCCAGTTCCCATTCCCAGGCCCTTTCCTTTCTCCTCATCACTGACTGGAAGATTACATCCCATGAAAACTCTTACTACCCTGCGTGCCCAGACCGACTCTGGGGTCTGCAGTCAGGGTTGGCTGGGATCGATCCAGAGTGCCTGTTTCCTTATTGGGAAGCATCTAAAGAAAATGCCGATGTCTAAATGAGGGCATCACAGTGTGGCCCCAAGGGAAGACGGGAGGTTGGCCTTAGTGCTGGGGCTGGGGCCAGGGCTGGGCATGTCAGCAAGCAGTGAGATGACCCTGACAAGTGGACAAGGACACTCTCAGAGCTAGAGCGATGACTCAGTGGGTAAGCTGTTTTTCCAGAGGACCCAGATTTGATTCCCAGAACTCACATGGCAGTTCATACCTGCCTAAACCTCCAGTTTCAGGAGATCCAACACCTTCAGACAGACATGCATGCGGGCAAAACACAAATGTGCATGAACCAAAAATAAATCATTCCCCTCAATTCCTTCTTCCCAGTTCTCACCCAAACTCCTCTCTCCTGAAGGGTTGTGTGGCAAATGAGGTTTCCGCTAATATCACCCCTTCCCCAACCCCCAAACAGCCCTCCCAAGCTCTTCAACTCTGCTCCCACGGCCATACTAAAATATCTCTACTGTGAGGCACCTTCTTTAGGAGCGCTGTCTGGTATGGGAACCCCTGGAGACAGAGCTAGTGAAGGTGGGGACGTGGGTTTCCGCACGTGCTAGTGGCTACTGCATTGGAGAGTGGGGCTCTGATGAACTGCTGCTCAAACTGCTTTTTCCGGAGGCCCATCTCTGCCTCCTTCCTCCTTTCCTTCCGGCACAGCTTCTCAGTAGCCAAGAGTGTCTCTTCCCGTGTGTTAAGATCTTCATTCTCAGCCAGGCGGTGATGGCGCACACCTTTAATTCCAGCTCTTAGGAGGCAGAGGCAGGCGGATCTCTGTGAGTTCAAAGCCAGCCTGGTCTACAGAGCTAGTTCCAGGACAGGCTTCAAAGCTACAGAGAAACCCTGTCTCAAAAAGAAAAAAAAAACAACAAAAGACAAAAAACCTTCATTTTTCTCAATTCTGCTAGTCTTTCAGGAGGTCACTTTGTCACTTGTCCTGCTTAACTGTGGTCAATTCTCTGCACAGTTTGGCTTCTTCTCTTCCTTCCTCCATCAGTTTTCCTCCCTGTCTCTCCTTCTCTCTCCCTCTCTCTCAACACATGTGGGATGAACTCACCTATCTTCCTGCTCCCTTACCTATAGCATAATTTGAACAGGACTGTCTATATTCAGGACTATGTATCTCAACTGAGCAGTCCCCAAATTTTCTCTCATGTTTGCATTTCCATTTTATGGGTTGAATAAGCTAAAACCTCTCCTCTACAAATACCCAGTTTTGCTTCTTCTCTCCTCCTCTCGGATCCCCAATTTCCTGTCATCCTGTTCAGAGTTTACCTGGCCCCACCCACACTCACTGCTTTCTCTCCAGTGAAATTAAAAGTCTTTGCCCTGGTCACAAGCCACCCCCTCAGATTATGCTTCTGATGTGGGATTCCCCTCTGTATGCTGTGAATACCACTGGTTAATAAAGAAACTGGCGTGGCCTGATAGGGTAGAACAGAACTTAAGTAGGCAGAGAAAACTAAACAATGCTGGAAGAAGGAAGGCAGGGTGAAAGAGAAGCCATGTAGCCCTGCCGGAAACAGATGCTGGAACTTTATCTGGTAAGCCACAGCCTCATGGCAATATACAGATTACTAGACATAGGTTAAATTAAGATATAATTTAAGGACTGAAGAGATGGCTCAGAGGTTGGGAGCACTGACTGCTCTTCCAGAGGTCCCGAGTTCAATTCCCGGCAACCACATGGTGGCTCATAGCCATCTGTAGTGAGATCTGGTG
>NC_022012.1:79262498-79263543 GCF_000317375.1 Microtus ochrogaster | reverse complement strand
TAGTGGGGTCTTCACTCTTCCTTCTTGCAGCCCCTGGTTTCACTTTGGTCTGAACACTGGCCTCAAAAAGTCGATTTCTGCTCTAATTTCTGAATGAAATTGTGTAAAATTGATTTTTAAAAATTTTGTAAATGTGTGCCTTTGTATGCACATGTGTGTATGTATATGAATGTGTGTGTGCATGCATGTGTGTGTGTTTTCACACGTGTACTTGTGGAGGGGAGAGGTTGACTTTAGATGTCCTTCCCCTTCCTTCTCCATCTTAGTGTTTGACTCAGGGTCTCTCAGTAAGCCTAGACTCTACCAGTTTAGCTGGATCAGCTGGCCTTTCAAACCCCAGATGCCCTCCTGTTTCTGCCTTTCCAAGTCGGGGATACAGGGGGTGGCTGTTTCTTAAACAGCAGGAGCAAAAGAACTTACTGGGATATAAAGAAGAGCCGAGCAGCAGAAAGAAAGGGGATGCTTCACTGGACTAGGTTTCCTATCATCCTACATCTGACTTCAGCAGGCAGATCTCTGTGAGTTCAAGGCCAGCCTATTCAAGACGAGGCTATTTAGAGACCCTGTCTCAAAACAAAACAAAAAAGCAGCATACCCTTTGGGAAGAAGGGAGACAGAAAAATGGTTCAGCCAGTAAAGTGCTTGCCTGAGTGTGATTCGAGCACCCACGTAGAAAGAACCAGGCTTGGCGGGACACACCTCTATCCCCGACTTGGAAAGGCAGAAACAGGAGGCTGTGTCTGAAGGAAGATGCAGTGTTAAAACGGCAGTCTGGACACCGAGGAAGAGTCTGGGTGTGCACAACCATGTGTCCCCCGAGGAGCACAAGGAAGGCACCATTGTCCAGACACATAGCCTTGCTTCTAATGCAGCTAATTGTAACTTTAAGTGTGAGCTTCTAAGAAAACTCCCCCACCCCCCACCTCACTCCCATTTCAGGAAAGAGAACCCAGACCATCTCATACACAAGGAGTTATCTAAGCAAACACAGCTAGTTCTTGGTAGGTTTTTATTTGACTTTGTGTGTGTGTGTGTGTGTGTGTGT
>NC_022012.1:79255246-79262298 GCF_000317375.1 Microtus ochrogaster | reverse complement strand
AATCAGTGAGTGTTCTTAAGCGCTGAGTCATCTCTCCAGCTCTCTTGGAAAGTTTGAGGAGCAAAAGTACTTAGTTTAGTTAATAGCAATTGAGACACCTGCAAAGTTGTAGGTAACAATGCCAGCCAGTGTCTAAGGGCCAGCAGACAGTCATGGACAACTACTAACAAACTCAGAATCAGACATGACAAAGAGGCTTCTGCTACCCCTACTGGAGGAACAGTAAAGATCAGGTCCTTGGGTGGGCCAGGAAGACATGCATCGAGCGTCTCTGTCCACGGTAGCACAGAGACCAAACCACAGTTACCTGAGCCGGTTTCCAGTTTCTGCAGTAACCCTCTAAGAATTACTGGACCAGGAAGTTCAATGGCTTCTTAACTTCTGTGAGAGCCCCTTCCACTCTTGAAAGTTTGGACTTCCCACTTTCTATAACTCTAATAAAGCCTGCTTCTGCTTTTCAGACTCCCACAAGTATCTGAGTCTTCACTAGCATGAGACCGCAAACCCAGAACACTGTCCTAGATTGATCCGTGAGGTTGATGGGTGTCCAGCACCCTAGGTACTTGGTCACCTAGAACTGGGCTATAAAATGTCTCATCACACTCAAAAACAACACATCAAACCCCAAAATATATAAAAGTGGTTATATATCCCTATCAACCAAATTTAACTCTAGGAAACAAGGCTAAACATTAAAATTTATCAGTCCACGTGTGACTATATTAATCAGGTCAGAAAAATGACGTGGCAAACTTAGCACCTATTCATGATGAAAATTCTTGAGCATTTTAGAAGTCTGATAAAGAGACTCTGTGAGAACCCTACAACTAGCATAATAGTAACCGAGCACACTCTACCCCACCCCCACTTCCCTGCAAGACCTCAAGTGAGACACTATCCACTCTCAAAGCTGCTCACCATAGTACCGGGAGTTCTAGCCCATGCAATTAGTCAATAAAGAGAAATAAAAGGCATAGAAACAGGAAAGGAGGAAGCAAAACTGCTCTTGTTTGCAGATTATAGGTTTGAAATTACAGATTCAAAAATCTAAATACAAATAAAAATCTACCCAAAACAAAAGACTTAGTACATGGGGTAGTTCCATTGGTAGAGCGAACAGCCAGCACACACAAAGTCCTGTACCACGTGAAACCAGACATGGTGGTGCCTGCTGGTAATTCTAGCACTTGGGAAGTAGAAGCAGCAGGGTCAGAAGTTCAAGGTCATCCTTAACTTAAGGATATAACTTAATATAGTGAGTTCAAGGCTAGCCTGAGCTACATGAGACCCTACCCAAAAAGGAAGGTGGAAAGAGGGGCAGGAAGGAAGGGAAAGAGGGAACAGGGAGGAAGGGAGAAGGGAAGAAGATGAAAAAGAGAAAATTAATTTGGATAATCAATAGAGTAGATGCAGATCTATATACTGAAAATTTAAAATATTGATAGGAAACACCAAAGTACAGCAGGATCAGGAAGGAAAATGTGTTCACAAGCTAAAAGACAGCAGAGGAAAGATGTTACATGTTCACTAGCTGGGCAGGCAGGTCTAATCCACTCGCTATCAAGATGAGGTCACCAGGCTTGGTGACAGTTCACTGAGCCTCTCATCAGCCTAGAAGTGTTTTAGTTTTTTATTGCTTTTTTTTTTAACTTTCTAGTACAGTTTTAAGTTCACAATAAATTGAAAGTTCTTAGATTTTCCCCCCCGGCCCCAGTCACTCCTAGCCTCGCTCATTAGCAACACCCCCACCAGAACAGTACCTCTGTTATAGTAAGCCTACAAACTGACAGCAAAAAATTCCGTTGTCCTCAGCTACGGCGTGCACACATGAAATCCCAGCACTCAGGAGGGAGAGGCTAGAGGATTGCAAGTTCAAATCAATCCTGGACCACATACTACTCCCTCCTCAACCCCCTAAAAAAGCCTCCATCTCTGACATTTACTGAATTTACTTCCTCCATAGTTTTTTGTTTGGTTGGTTTTGGCTTTCTTTTTCTAGACTGCTACATAGCAGAAGCACACAGTATGGAGCTTTCTTTCCTTGAGTCACGTGCATGCAAGTTCTTCCATGTGTTCTCATGCCTTACTCACCTTAACACCACATAAAATCCCACTTGAGGGACATACCACAGTTTATTGAACCCCTCCTATGCTGAAGGACATCTTGGTTGCTTGCAATTTGGGCAGTTATGAATGAAGCTTCTGAAATCCCGCATGCTTGGTTTTTTTTTTTTATTTTTCTATTTATTGAAAAAAAAATTCCTCCTCCTCCAAGCCTCCCGTTTCCCTCCCCCTCCTCCCACTCGCCATACTGATGAATAGCTTGCATATCACCATAGAACCTTCATCTGGTGATGGATGGAGATAGAGACAGAGACCCACACTGGAGGACCGGACTGAGCTCTCAATGTCCCAATGCTTGGGGTTTTATGGGAATGAAAGTTTTCCATTTCTTTACGTGCACTCAAAGGAGGATCTGCACACCAAGAGGACCTGAGTTCAAGGCCAGCTACACACTGAGACAGGTCTCAAAAGGCAAGCATGCCCACAACTAGGTGTGGTGATAACACCTGTGATCCTAGCACTGGAGAGAAGGAGGCAGAAGAGGATCAGAAGTTCAAGTTCACCCTCAACAACAGAGTGAGTTTAAGTGTAGCCTGTGTCTGTGCATGAGCATGCAAACATCAGACACACACCACATGCTCATATGCACATACATGTTTACATATATACACACATACACACATACACATGCATTTGCCACATACACACCACACAGATTCACACACACATGCATACACATGCATACACCACATACATCACATACACACATGCACATATACACGTATACCACGTATGCACATATGTATGCATACAACACACACATATACATCACATACGTATGCATATACTTGTGAGCAGAGTTTCTCTGTGTTTCAGCAGCTGCTCCTGAATAACCATTTAGAGATTTATTATTAATTATAAATTCTAGGCCGATAGCTTAGGCTTGTTACTAGCTAACTCTTACATTTTAAATTAGCCCGTATTTCTTTTCCTCCCTCTGTCACACGGCAGTACCTTCTTTCAGCACAGCACATTCATCTTGCTCCTCTCTGCATCCTACCCATGACTTCCGAGACTCTGCCCTTCTTCCCAGCATTCTCCCTCTCTGAAAATCCTGCCTAGCTATCAGCCAATCAGCTTTTTATTAACAACATATGCTCACAGTATACAGAAGGATTATTCCACAGAACACACACATTATACAGACTCACAATACACACATGCTTACATCACACAAACACACACATGCACACACATGTATACACATATACACACATGCATATACTACACACAAACATACACCACATACAGACTCTTATACACACATGCACATATACTACACACACATGCATACATCACACACTATAGCACACACACACACACAACTTTTTAAAAAGAAGGAAAGAGCTTCTTGTCCATCTGTGTCCATAGCCGCATTATTCAAACAGCCAGAAGGCAGAGCGCCACCGATGGACACAGGCAGTCTATGCAGTCTCCGGGCTATTATTCAACCTTTGAAAGGGAGCCCTGGCCAGGTGGTGGTGGCGCACGCCTTTAATCCCAGCACTCGGGAGGCAGAGGCAGGCGGATCTCTGTGAGTTCGAGGCCAGCCTGGTCTACAAGAGCTAGTTCCAGGACAGGCCCCAAAGCGACACTGAGAAACCCTGTCTTGGGGGGGTGGCGACCCTGACACATGCTACAAATGAACTTGGAATAAGCCAGTCACAACAACATAGGTTTTGTATGGGTTTTCCAGAATCGGGGGGGAGAGGTCCCACATATATAAATTTGAATGCATTGAGACAAAAGTTCGGGGCTGAAGGGAGAAACAAAAAATTTTCTATTTAATAGGTAGAAATTTCCAGCTTTGCAAGATGAAAATGTTATGGAGATGGAAGGTGACAATTGCACAATTGTTTAAATAGTTAAAATGATGACTTTGTGTAAATTTTTACCATGATTTTTAAAATAAGTCTTAAAACTTTGTAGCAAACACAAAGCCCCAAAATACAAGCCTGCATGCTGTGTTGTCAAGGGAGATCATTTATATGTTGTCCCTGGAACTGAGGTACCTGGAAACCTGAAATTCTACTGCCCCTGGCCCATGACAGACATTACTAATCCATCCCAGATCCTTATCCTCCAGCACTGAGGATAAGTTGTGTCCCTCAGAGTTGATTTGCCCGGCATCCGGCATCTGCTGTGTTAACTCCATAGTGACAAAGAGAGCTGAGGACACGGGGTAGCAGACCTGATCACTCTTTTATTGGTAGGGTTATGCATTGCTGCACCTTGCATGCCTGTGAGCCCAGGGAAATTTCGAGTTCAATATTCAGTCTATTTTCTTTGATTTCATAGTCGCCCTGGATAAAGCCACGAGTGTGACAATTATGCCAACGCCAATAAACCTGGATGATGCGGGTAGCATTTAGTAAGCGACAGTACCGTTGGCGGATGCGCCACATCCGGAACCATGACTGCAGTTTGACAATTGCCCTTGTTTTTTTAGCATACAGCTCCAGAGCCGCCTGCCGTCTCTTCTCCCGCAAGCTCACCAGTATCTTTCTCCACCAGGACTGAATGATCCATGCATTGAGGGCAGCGTACAGCAGCGAGCGTCGCAGCAGGGTGCCACGCCACCATGCTTGGATGAGCACTGCTGCCGATGTTTCTGTCATGGCAGTAACTTCTGGGCCTTACAAGAGAGAAAAGACTGCTTAGGACGCATAGGAAGGTCAGGGTGTACCAGACAGGAATCCTGATCTTCCATTAAGGTGGTGCGGGACCCGGCAAAGCTACAGCTGTACCCAGGTGACCAACGAGGTTGGCCTACCTCTGGTAGGTGCTGATTTGTCAGCATGAATAAATCAACCTGACCTGAGTCCCTGGGCATGTGCCTATAAGTAAAATAGGGGCACATCTGCTCAAGCTACCTCACCCAATTTTCCATGGGTTGTCCCGTTGGTCAGTCCGGGGCAAGACACTATGATTTAGAAGTGAAATGGTTTTAAGGTTCACTTGGGCGGTTAAGAGCACTGGCAGCTCTTCTAGAGGTCCTGAGTTCAAATCCCAGCAACCACATGGTGGCTCACACCATTTGTAATGGGATCTGATGCTCCCCTCTTCTGGGGTACATGCAGAGAAAGCAAGAACACCATATACATAAAATAATAAATCTTTAAAAGAAAAAAAAAGATTCACTTGGGAAGGACCACCTCTCTGGGATCCAGAACCTTCTGTTCAACAACCTACCAGAGAAAAGTCGCCCACCCATGTTATCAGGAGCTTAAACATCAGTTAGCACGTACATCACTGCAAACATACACGCCTGCACATACAAAGCACATAACAGGCTTAGAATGTGCTTCATTTCTCTAATGATAATTCATCTTTTTAAGATTTATTTTATGTGTATGAGTACCCTATCTGCCTTTATCTATCTTCACTTTTCCAGTCCAATAATTATTTTTTTTGAGACTGTCTCTCATTCTATAGCCCAAGCTGGTCTGAAACTCAGTATGTAACCCAGGCTAGCTCAGATTCATAGTCATTTGTCGGCCTCCGCCTCCCGGGCATTTGGATTGCTCATGGCCTGTGTGATCAATATTAAAGTTTTCTTTCTGTATCTGGGAGGAAAACAGGGGAGAAGGTTAAGAATGCTTTTCCTGGTTCCCAGTCAACAAGACCCCACTCCTGGCCTTTTTTGTTTGCTTGCTTGCTTGCTTACTTGTGACAGGGCCTTACTATGTAGCTCTGGCTGTCCAACAACAGGCTGACCTTGAATTCACGGAGATCCTCCCGCCTCTGCCTCCCTGAGTGCTGGGATTAAAACTGTGGACCACCACAGCTATTTCTGGCCTTTCTGACAATACTGGATGTGGAGGTAACTACGGTAACTAGGAGACCTTACCCTATCCTATCAAATGTATCCAATCTTTAGACTTGTGAATAACATTACCACCTACAAAGGTCACATGAAAAAGCCCACACAGTGGAGTTACAAACAAAAGCAGTCACACCCATAAATCCCATAACATTTTAAGGCAGCTCACAGCTTTATGCTGGGTCCACTCATAGCTCTCCTCATCTGCACGCTGCCTGTGGGAGGGTGGAACACATCTGGATAGGTCAGTCTCTTATAAGCATTCAATGCCCTGATTTAGGCAGGCATGGTTTGTTGCGGAATATTATTTTCAGGTGTGTTACTTTTGTTATTCTGCATTTGTTGGACTCTGTGAAGCTGTGATTCTTTGCCTGTCTAAAACACCTGATGGTCTAATAAAGAGCTGAACGGCCAATAGTGAGGCAGGAGCAAGGATAGGAGGAGCCAGGAAGCAGAGAAGATAAATAGGAGAACCGAGAACCAAAAGCATGAGAACAAGGAGAGGGGGACCCAGCCACACACAGGAAGCCACGGAGAAAGAAGGAAGGAAAGGGATACAGAAATAGACAAAGATAAAAGCCCAGCGGCAAGAGGTAGTCAGGATAATTTAAGAAAAGTTGGCAAGAAACAAGGCAAGCTAAGGCTGGGCATTCACAACTAAGAGTAAGCCTCCGTGTGTGCTTATTTGGGGGCTGGGTGGTGGGCCCCCCAACTCCAAAAGAGTGAAAAACATCACACAACGATTGAACCCCCCTCAGAGCTACATTCTACTAAATTACCCATAGTTAGGGGCTAGATGTTTCCATCACCCTCCGGTCTGCTCTCCTCCAGCTCTGGCCCTGCAGAGAGAGTTGATAGGAGAGAGTGATGAGATCACAGAGGCATCTATGACACAAGTACTGGGGGTGGGGGAGCTTCTGACAGCCAGTAGTCTCAGCCCCTGTGTGATGAGTCACTGGCTAGGAAGGGAGGGTCCACCACACACTACAAATCCACATAACCCATCTCTTCTTTTCTTCTTCTTCTTCTTCTTCTTCTTCTTCTTCTTCTTCTTCTTCTTCTTCTTCTTCTTCTTCTTCTTCTTCTTCTTCTTCTTCTTCTTCTT
>NC_022012.1:79250924-79255031 GCF_000317375.1 Microtus ochrogaster | reverse complement strand
TGCGCCACCACCGCCCAGCTATAACCCATCTCTTTACACCACTCCAATCTAGTTGCTTCCCACAGAAAGTTCTCACACCTCCACAAGCATCTTTCGGGGTCTGGAAAGATGGTTCAGTGGTTAAGAGCGCTGGTTGCTCTCCTAGAGGACCTGGGTTTAATTCCCAGCACTCAAACTCCAGTTTCAGAGAAACCAATGCCCTCTTCTGGCTTACGTACATGTGGTGCACAGACATACATGCAGTCAAATACTCATAGACATAAAAGAATAATTCTTTAAATATTTATTTTTAGTGGGCACCAGGATGGGTGCATCGTTTCTTCTGCTATCACAATTTATCAGTGTAAAATTAGTGCCGTCAACGCAACAGAATCTAGAATCGTCTGGGAGAAGGGTCACTGGGTGC
This sequence comes from Microtus ochrogaster, assembly GCF_000317375.1. NCBI lineage: Eukaryota > Metazoa > Chordata > Mammalia > Rodentia > Cricetidae > Microtus > Microtus ochrogaster. The sequence goes on along the minus strand of NC_022012.1, from coordinate 79,254,625 downwards.
CGTCTTAATTTAGGGCAGAACCATTCCCTAGGCAAGGAGATCCTTGGCTGTACTAGTAAGTAAAGGGAACAGAGCAGCAACTGGCTTAATTCAGGGTGTCTTGATTTTAGATGCAATGTGACCGGCTGCTTCAGGCTCCCACTGCCCTGGTCTCTTGCCAGGGTGAGCTGTTCCTTGAGCTGGAACCACAATAACCTCTTCCCCGCCCCCTCAAAAAAGGGGGCTGGAGAGATGGCTCTGTGGTTAAGAGAACTGGCTGTTCTTCCAGAGGATCAGGGTTCAATTCCCAGCACCCACATGGTGACTCACAACCGTCCGTAACTCCAGTTTATGGGACTCCAACACCCTCTTCTGGCCTCCAAGGCAAAACACCCATACATACAAAGTAATAAAGTAATAAAGAAATCGAAAGAAACTAAGATAGATCAATATTAGCAGGTAAAGCAAAGCACCATCTTCCGGGCTTGCAGAAAAACGGTTTTCAGAAAGTCTGGAAATGTTCAGTGCATATCTTATCACAGCGGAATTTTTCAAAAACCAAAATGTGAAAATGAGATTGCAGAGAAAATGAATTTCCAACTTGTTCCTTTGCTAACCAAACCAGGGAAGCGCTTGCCGGGAGTGGCTTTAATGAAATCAGCTTGATTGCAGCAGCTGGAGAAACGTGTCCAGAGAAAACAAACAATGTCAGCTTTTCAATTAAAACGGCTGCCCAGAGAATGGAAGACATTTAAGGGGGTAACACCAACAGTCAATTTTAAAACAAGGAGAATGTTTCCAAGGGGTTTTCTTTGGCTCATGATGAGCTGACAGACGTGCCAGTGTAAACCAGCTGCTGCCACTGACAGGGCAGACACCAGCTTGAAGTGGCTGAGAATGGGCTATAAATAGGGTGTGTGAAACAATGAGAGATCTGTTGTAGAAGGGAAAGAAAAACCAAAACTCAACACCACTTGACGCGGACTCTTCCTAGAAGTGATAAGCCTGAGAGCAACGAAAATCGGCATGGGGGGGGGCAGTGGAAGGCTTAAGGGGACAAGCTTATGAAACGAAAGGCTTGGGCTGAGGCTCAGAGACAAAATACTTGTGTAAGTCCCTGGGGATTTGATCTCAGCATCACAAACAAAGCATGTGGTGCTTAAAGCCTGTGGCTTCTCACTGTATCTGTATCCATTAACAGGTGAGTTATAGAAAACCGTGGAATTGCACGCCTCTAGGAAACTACTTAGCATCGTCGATTTAGCCATCATCAATTCCATGAATGTCTGTCAAAATCAAAGCTGGATAAGCTGCCTTGCCCAACCACCCTGGGGTTCCACGGCTTAGCAGTGAGAACATTTAACTGAAACAAAATTCAAAATTTCTGAACGAGAAAAACCACTTGTGGCTACTAGTATCAAACACTGACCCCTGAGAAGAGACTGGATTCTACCTCCGTGCTAGTTAGGGTTTCTATGGTGGTGTGACACCAGGACCACGCAACTCTCTTATAAAGGAAAACATTTAATTGAGGAGCTCGCTTATCGCTCAGAGGTTCAGTCTAGTATCATCATGACAGGAGATGGTGGTGTGCAGGCAGACGCGGTGCTGGAGGAGCTGAGAGTTCTACACTCAGAGCCACAGGCAACGGGAAGTAAACTGAGACACTGGGTGTGGCTTGGGCGTAGGTTAGACCTCGAAGCCCACCCTCTCAGTGGCACACCTCCTCCAGCAAGGCCACGCCCACCCCAACAAAGCCACACCTCCCAATAGCGCCACTCCCTATGAGCTCATGGAGACCAGTTACATTCAAACTATCACACCTGCCTTCGTGTTTCTTTTCCATTTTTGGAGTTTTCGATCTTTTAGGATTTTTTTAAAATTAGCATGAGGGAAGGAGTTGATGAGAAGGCTGAGAGGTTAAAGCACTAACTGTTCTTCCAGAGGACCCAGGTTTAGCTCCCAGCACCCACATAGCAGCTCCCAACTGTCTAACTGCAGGGGATCTGACACCCTCTTCTGACTTCCATAGGCATTACATGAGTGTGGTGCACAGACATACACGCAGGCAAAATGAACAGACACATAAAATAAAATAAATAAACCTTGTTTTTAAAGTTATAAAAATATATAAATAAATACAATTAGTATGCATAATAATGAGTTTCCTTTTTGACATTTTCATTCAGGTGTGTGTGTGTGTGTGTGTGTGTGTGCCCGCATGCACACACGTGCATGCTTCTGTATGTGCAGGGGCATATGTGTGTTCAGATGTACATGCATGTATAGACGCTGTAGGTCAACCTTAGATCAATTCCCCAGAAGCTGTCCTCCTTCCGTTATGTTCTTGATCTTTAATTGGTTCAATTGTTTCATTGTTGTTGTCTTGTATTGTTTGGGGGGTTGTTTTGTTGCTGGTGTTTTGTGTGTTTTTTAAAGATTTATTTATTTGTGTACTTATGTTTTAGGATGTCTTCTCTGCAAGTAGAACTGCACCCCAGAAGGAGGCATCAGATCCCATGGGACGACAGTCACAGAAAGTTGTGAGCCACCATGGACCTCTGGAAAAGCAGCTAGGGCTCTTAATATCTGCGTCGTTTCTCTAACCCCTTGATTTGCCTTTTAGACAGAGTCTTTCTGTGTAGTCCTGGCTGCCTGAAACTTGCTACATAGATCAGGATGACCTGGAACTCAGAGACCCACCTGCCTTGGCCTCCCAAGTGCTGACTGGGATCAAAGGCACAGGCCACTACACTCTGCCTGTGAGCCCCACCTCCGTGGTGTGTGTGTGTGTGTGTGTGTGTGTGTGTGTGTGTGTGTATTCAGGTGTACCTGCCAGAGGTCAGAGGATAATTCAGCTCTCTCTTTTCACCTTGTTCAGATAGGGTCTCTCTGTTTCTGCCATGCGGCATGCTCTAGGCTACCTGGCCCGTGAACTACAAAGAAATTCTCTTTTCTCTGTGCCCCTTCCCTCCATAGGAGTGCTAGGATTACATAGGAACACTAATCCATTTATTTTTTTACACAGGTTCTGGTACTGAGCTCAAGTTGTCCCAGTTACAAGGCCAACACTTTTACCCGCCAGACGTCTCACAGACCCCACCTTTGTTTTCCGTCTTTAGATTCTCATTGACCTGAAGCTCACCAATTCAGTTAAACGGACTGGCTATCAAGCCCCGGGGATTTTTGTCCCCACCTCCCCAGAGCTTGAAGGACACATCTGTGTCACCGCCCCTGGCTTTTAAATGGGTGCTAAAGGCTGGATTCAAGTCTTCACTATTGTGGAGCAAACACTTTCCCAACTGAGTCCCAACCCTGTTCTTGGTTTTCTTGGGGTGGTGGCTTGCTTGTTTGTTTTGAGACAAGGTCTCATTCAGCCCAGGCTGCTCTCAAACTCACTACATAGCCGGGCAGGGGTGGTGCACGCCTTTAATCCCAACACTCAGAAGGCAGAGGCAGGGGGATCTCTGAGTTTGAGGTCAACCTGGTCTACAGAGCAAGTTCCAGGATAGCCAGAACTACACAGAGAAACCCTGTCTTGAAAAAAAGCAAAACAAAAAACAAAACAAGGGCTGGAGAGATGGCTCAGAGGTTAAGAGCACTAGCTGCTCTTCCAGAGGTCCTGAGTTCAGTTCCCAGCAACCACATGGTAGCTCATAACCATCTATAATGAGATCTGGTGCCCTCTTCTGGTATATGTGCAGGCATGCAGGTTAAATAAA
>NC_022012.1:79249436-79250190 GCF_000317375.1 Microtus ochrogaster | reverse complement strand
CAGGGGATCTGGCACCATCACACAGACAGACATGCAGGCAAAACACCAATGCACATAAAAATAATCTTTAAGGAAAAAGAAAGCAAACCCATGGGGCTTGTAGCTAACATCTGTACTCTGTAAAGTCATGAGGGAAAGAAGTAATTCTGAATTCTAAACAATGTCGTGTTTTGCTGTGAACTTCCTGTGCTACCAGGAGACATCAACTGGCATACAAGTCCTCACTGCATATACTCTGAGCTCAGATCAGAGATACAGCAGCCATGGTTTGTCAGTTTTTTCCATGAGAAAATGAGAGTGGTTTCCGTATGTCTAGATGTATTTATCAAGCAAGTGAAGAGTGGCCACCCACATCTCAGATAAAAATAATCCAGGGCACAATGATGCATTTAGGGGAAATATCAAGGGGGCATCTAAGAGAACTCTGTAGCTGTCTCCCAAGTGATGAATATCCTCAGTAAAGATAGTGTGTTTGTGGATGTATAGCAGTTAAATACAGTGTGTTCGTGGATGTATAGCAGTTAAAGATGGTGTGTTCGTGGATGTATAGCAGTTAAATACAGTGTGTCCATGGATGGATAGCAGTTAAATACAGTGTGTCCACGGATGTATAGCAGTGTTTGGCAGCGCCAAATATTTTACACAGTAGCTGCACTGTGGAAAAAAAAACTTCAGCGGTGAAATACATAATATTTCATTAAAGACAAGCATTTCCTTTTTAAAATTTATTTTATTTGATTGATTAATTTATTGG
>NC_022012.1:79231160-79232762 GCF_000317375.1 Microtus ochrogaster | reverse complement strand
GGGCTTTTCCCTGAGACACTGAACACAAGACAAAAGGAGGCAAGACCAGAGAAGTCCTTCAGAGTGGGAAGAAAACACCAAGGCTCTGACACAGACACAGGGCAGGGCAGAGACAGGAACAGAGAAACCATGCCTAAATATAAGGACAGCTGACCTGGGACACCTCTGGGCAGCACCTCAGAACCTCTGTGTGCCAAAGGACCAGCTGGCCAGGGAAGTCAATACGATAGAGCTGGACAGGGGCTCCGAGCCTACAGTCTTATAGGGAAAGACCCAGGTCTCAGAGACCCTCCCTTTCTGTAAAAGTCTCTGGGATGGCAAAACCCAGAGCGGAAGAGGGGCAGGGAGACTAGCTTGGGCTGTCATTGGCATTTTACCATCACCTGGCCCTAATCCCACCCTGGGGAATAATATGTCAAAGAAGGAGACTTTCAGAGAGCCCAGCACTGCCTGGACATCCCTTGCAGAAGAAAACAGTCCTGAGCCTCAGCTCCTGGGTCTGTATAGCCTGAGGCCTGGCCACTCACAGAGAATGGGGCTTGCGGCAGAATGCCATAGAATCTCCCACATTGGCCAGATGTGGAGAAGTGAACCTAATCTCCATCGGTGGCTCCGGGGAAAAATGGGAATAAGAATTCTGCAGGACTGTCTTAACAGCTTCCCGTTGGGGTGTCTGATTATGACTCAGAAGCTGAGGTTGAAGAGCTAGTCCAGAAGGGAGACAGGAACCCAAGGTTGCCACTCTTCAGAGTTAGTGTCTCCCCTCATGCCCTCCAGAAACTTGTCAGACAGAGAAACCACATAAGACTGCCTCGCTGCTTTATTGGGAGGGGAATACACTCGGACACGATACAAGGCCCCGAGCCCAGTAAGATCTCCAGCTCAAGATGCATCTGGCTGGCTGTAATTCAGCAGTGGCCCTTGATGACACCCCGTGAAGTGCAGATGTGGCACCTCCAGTGAGACTGGATGATTCGGACAGCCCTAAGCACCTGGCAGTACCGCCTGCGGACTCGCCACATGCGGATCCAGGACTGCACCCTGACCACTGCCCACTGCTCCCGTTGGAAGGCATCCAGTACCGACTGACGCTTCTTCTCCATTATCTTCGTCAGGATCAGCCGCCACCAGCCCTGGATGACCCAGGCCCTGAGGGCTGCGTGCAGCAGCACCCGACGGACCAGTGTGCCACGCCACCACGCTTGGATCTTTATAACTGGGGTCTTGTCAGAGAGATCCTGTTTTTTCTGGGGCTTGCAAGGAAAAAGAGGGGATACTCAGTGAATTTCCTCATCCGCCTCAGCCCAAGGATATACCAAGAAAGGCCCTGATTCCCTATCAGTACCTGCCTCCCTCTCCCGCTGAAATCAATAGCCTTGGTCAGGATACTGGCTGGGAACTGGAAGACTGGATCAATGTCCTACCATTGCCCCCTCCACCTTCAGGTCACTAGCAGCTCCCCTAGTTTCTTGAGTCTGTCTCTCCCGCCCTGGCGTTCCAGCGTTCCTACAGCCTAGGTTAGCAGGCTGACATCAAAACCTGCAACTCACATACTTATCAAATGGTTATGTCCTGGTGAGCTTGCCCACCTAGCCAGGACCA
>NC_022012.1:79226668-79230615 GCF_000317375.1 Microtus ochrogaster | reverse complement strand
CACAGAGATCCGCCTGCCTCTGCCTCCCGAGTGCTGGGATTAAAGGCGTGCGCCACCACCGCCCGGCGTTTTGTTTGTTTTTGAGACAAGGTTTCTCTGTTTAACAGCCTTGGACCAGGCTGGTCTTGAACGCAGAGACCAACCTTCCTCCATCTCAAAAGTGCTGGGATTAAAGACATGCACCACCACGCCCAACCAATACACACTCAAGTCTAAACCAACTTCCCTACATCTTGGCTATTCCATTCCACAAGCACATCCCAGACTCAGCCCCAGGCCTTTGGTCTGGGAGGTCATAGTTTGCCCAATTCCACACTAACATATGCTTCCCATTTTTTTTCCTTCCTTCCTTCCTTCCTTCCTTCCTTCCTTCCTTCCTTCCTTCCTTCCTTCCTTTCTTGTTTTGTATGTCTGTGTGCGGGTGTCAGATCCCCTGGAACTGGAGTTACAGACAATTGTGAGCTGCCAAGTGAGTGCTGGGAATTGAACCTAGGTCCTTTGGAAGAGTAGCTAGTGCTCTTAATCGCTGAGCCTTCTCTTCAGCCCCCTGCTTTCCATTTCTGAACCAGAGTTTTAGGCTGAAAATGAAACGGAAACATGGGGAAATCATTTATTCCTATGCTTAGCTTGGTACCACACCAAGAACAAGGGCCAGAGACACCCAAGCCAAATCTCCTCCTACCTTTGCCTTCTTTGTGTCTGAGGATAGATCATCTGGATGTTTCTCCTGAGGAACATGGCCAGTAGGTTCTTTAAGGTCTTCAGGCTCTGACTGTTTTTCATCCTGTACCAGCAATTGGGAAAATCAAGAGTGGGGTTACCATCTCTCTCTCACTGTTCTGCACCCCACACATCCTCAGCTTCTAGAGCATCCCAGACTCTCTTCCCCCTAGGTTTTCTAAGTCAGGGTTTCTCTGTGTACTCCTGGCTGTCCTGAAACATAGTCTGTACACCAGGCTGGCTTCTGTCTCCTAAGTGCTGGGATTAAAGGTATACGCCACCACTGCCCAGTTGCTTCCTAGACTCTTGAGTTATCAGAGGGGTCCCTCATCGTGAGATTTATAGACATAACAAGCCTGATGTGTCTGCCCTTTCTTACCATTGTTCATACATGGACTGGGTGTAGATGGTTCAAATCCCCTCAGGTTTGTGCTGCTCCAGGATTGGCATGAGCTGAGAGCAGAGGGTGACTCATGATGTCACAAGGGCAGCTGTGACTCAGGTAGCAGTGGAGTCCTGTCTAAGGAAAAGACAGAGTGCTGTCCTTTTTTTTTCTGCCATAAATTCCACATCAAATCAAATCAAAGCCAAATCACCAGAATCACTGGCCCATTGACAAAAAAGGTGGATAGTGAAACAATGGTAACAACACTTACCTGTATTTTTGAATATTCACCAATGGAGGAGGGTTTAATGATTTATAGTCTGCTCATAACTTCGGACAAGATCAGGCATATTCAGGGAGGCACAGAGGCAAACTGCTTATGCCTTCAAATACTATATAAATATTAAAATGTAGTGAGTTAAGTCAGACATGGTGGTTCATGCCTGTAATTCCAGCACTTAGGAAGCTGAAGCAGGAGGATTGCTTTGGGATCAAGGCCAGCCTGAGCTAGTCTCAAAAAATAGAAATGATGAGTTGATCTTTACTACTGAGAGGCATTTGTTAGGAAAGGAAGTTGGATCACTGTGACTGCACTTGCGCAGAATAAGAGCGTAATGATGGACATACCCTACCCACTTGGTGCCCAGGAGACCCCATGAACCAGCCTGGACTCCATCTCAGGTCTGGGTTCAGTCTTCTTCTTCTGCCCTTGAAAATGCCAGACAGGCGAAAGGCAGTTGCTACCTGAGGGCGCCCTTTCTGCTGATCTTACCTCCCAAAGACCCACCTTGACAGCATGAGGCCAGGAGTCCACCAGAGGCCTGGTCCCAGGAGTCACTGGGCAGTGCTTTCAGAATGTATATGGTTAGGATAGAATAGGGGGAGTATGCTGAAAAGGAGGGGGTCATGTCAGGCTAGAAGTGTGCGTGAGATGCAGGAGGCAGGTTGTAGGAGCAGAGTGACAGAAAGATCCATTAGCCTCAATTTGGAAAGGATAATGTACAGGTGTTTGTGACCATTGTTTTTTGTTTGTTTGTTTGTTTGTTTTTGTTTTTTTTTGTTTTTGGTTTTTCGAGACAGGGTTTCTCTGTGGTTTTGGAGCCTATCCTGGAACTAGCTCTTGTAGACCAGGCTGGCCTTGAACTCACAGAGATCCGCCTGCCTCTGCCTCCCGAGTGCTGGGATTAAAGGCGTGCACCACCACCGCCCGACTGATTTCCTGAAAATTTAATTGAGATTCAAGACCACACTCTTTATATGGTGAGCTCATTATACAAATATAGAAACTACTACTAAGTGCAGGGTATTTAAGAAAATATTTCAAATTTAAAACATAGCTCTTTCTGGGTTGACTTTTTGGATTATTTTCCTTTGTTCAGTCACATGTAGATTTTGTTAATACAAAATACATGAGAAATATAGATATTTGAATTTAATATAGTAATTTAAATTAATATAGTAATTTAATTAGGTCCAAAGGCACACTCTGTAAGTACCCTGGAGCTGACAGCTGAAGGTGAACATGGACGGTGTGGTATTTCCCTATAGAAGGGAGCCTGGGTGTTTCTACTTTAGGGGTAACCACAAGCTCAATTTCTGCTTGAGATCACATTAATAGCAAGGTGACCCTTTGGCACATAGTAACTGGGGGTGGGGGTCTGTCATCTGTTCTCCTAATCTCAAAGTCCTGGAAATCCCAAGAGAATTTTGTTGCATGGGTCTCTACTCACCCCCAACAGAGGACTCTGGCTCACCTGGTGGCCCTTTATTCTGAGGTGATTATTTTCACCCACGAACTCTAGTAAGCAAAATGAGCTTGGAGGGTAGATCCTGACAGACACATGGGAGAAAGCCCAGTGTCTAAGAAACTGGAGAGATGGAAGGAAAGGAAAGATTTCACCTTTCCAGGTAATTCTCGTCAAAGGAATAATTATTCCTCCCATCTGTTTAGCATGACTTAAGGTGAATCCACTTCCCTGAAGGGTGGTCACTTAGCCTGGTGATTGACAGTCCAGCGGGAGTCCTGGGTCTCCATCCAAGCCATGGGTAGAGTCCATTCTCTTGACCAGAAGGAAATGGTTTACCCTTATTGGATCTGTAATGCAATGAGGAAAATGAGGGTCAAGTGGGTCCCAAGCTAGTAAGAAAGTAACTCAGATGCCAAAATATTAACCCAGAGAGTGACCTAAAAATCCTATGTTCAGAAATATCATATGAGCCGCTAAGCTGGAACACTCCTTCCCGGTGGAAGGGGCTGACAGAGAGCCCAGGGTCTCTTAGAACTGCAATAGTCTCACTCAGCTTCCTCCTGGGCCTCTGCCTGCCTTTTTCTCCTACATCTGGTGATTTTACTGACACAATTGCTCTGAGGTAAATTTGAGCACATTAGCGAGTTCCCTTATTGATCTGTAGGATCGGCTTCCTGAGGTTGTATCACCCACTCTTCTTACCAGAATGGACTGGCCCAACCCCCTCTGGAGTAGGAGGGCCTTCTGTCTATATGTTACTTTCATTGGTCAAATAAAGAAACTGCCTTGGCCTTTTGATAGGACAGCAGCTTAGTTAGGCAGAGTAGACAGAACAAAATGCTGGGAGAAAGAAAGCAGAGTCAGGCAGACACCATAATTCTCTGAGCCGAGATGGATGTAGGTTAGGATCTTTCGCGGTAAGCCAGCACCTTGTGGTGCTACACAGATTATTAGAAATGGGTTAATCAAGATGTGAGAATTAGCCAATAAGAGGCTAGAACTAATGGGCCAGGCAGTGTTTAAATGAATACAGTTTTCGTGTAATTATTTCGGGTGTAAAACTAGCCAGGAACGTAGCCCGCTGTTCCTTTTAA
>NC_022012.1:79223581-79226328 GCF_000317375.1 Microtus ochrogaster | reverse complement strand
AAAAAACCAAAAACCCTAGACTCTTCTACCCATCCCTAATATTTCTGAAGGATGAGTACACGCACATGCCTATTAAGAGACCCCTCAGTGTCAACGCCAGGAGAAAATGCCTCTCAGAGAAGCGCTTTACATACGTACACAGCTGTACCTTCATTCTCCCCAGAGTCCTGAAAGCTAAGCATCCTCTTCCTGTGCTCAACTGTCTTCACATTTTCAGCCCAAAGTGGGTCCCTGTAGTACCCTGAGGTACCTGAACAGGCCTCTTTCCATAGAGGTAGCTGAATAGCAGGCATCCCACAAACAGAAGAGGAACATAACCACGTAAGACACTGGACTTGGTTTTTTTTAACTAATGTATTTATTCTTCACTCATAAAAAAGAACATATGCTTGGCTTTGAAATCATGACATAAAATAAAAAGGCAAAAAAAGGGGAAAAGTCTCGGCTGGAGGTTGGAAGAAGCAAGTCATGCTAGCCTGGCAGCACACACTGCGTGCTTGGGGCTGGAGCAGGTGCACCAGTCAGAGCAGGAGGTGAAGAAGCATTCTGACCCAGCAGACAGGCCTCCTCCCATGGCCACTTGGTTTCCCAAGTGTGTGTGGTCAGTATGCAGAGGAAAAGTCTTCCCTCTCTCCTGCCTTCCTCCTTTCTTGCCAGTGTGGGCAGCAAGGCTTTGATGCCACCCTTTCTAGTCTGTGGGACAGTGGTGTTGTCTCAACATGCCTAACCTGCATCTTGCCAAACTTTAAAAAATTGCTCGAATCGACCAGAAGTAGGAGCCATCCCTATTTCTGGTCAGTGATCTGCTGCAGGCAGAGCTTCATGTAGGAATCCTTGCTGCGGATTTCTATGACGGCGTCTCTGACCAGCTCAATGAACATCTGCGGCCACAGCTTCTGCAGAGCCTCGTTTTTCATGTTGATTGCTGTGGCTTCCTTCACGAGGTCTTCCACATACATCTTGCAGAACTTCTTCTTGTCCTTTATCTCCTGTTAAGAAAAAAATGACATTAAGTCATAACTAATTCAAAAGCCAAAACAATAATTAATCGAATCAGAGAAGCTTGGAATAACCTATTGTGCACACCCATGCCTCTCCTGTCCTGTGTCTTTGGGCTAGTAACTCTTCCCCAGCAGCTCCTGGTGGAGAGTTCTGCTTCAGCAGGCAGTAACTAAGGCCTCATTTCTTTGCAGGCCTCTGCGTCGGTTGAGCATGGTGCTTTGCAGAGCAGTAAGGGTTGGGCGCCGATGCCAACCCTGCTAATGAGTCTGGGTTAGCTACCGTGTAGAATCCTTATACGCAGACTTTGCGTTTCTCTCTAGTACAGAGACAGACACAGAACGTCACACTGCAGCCCAGACTATTTGGACACAGTTTGAGAAAAGTGCCTAAAAAGGAAGAACTATCACAAGCTTTGGACATGCCCACGCCTTCGAAAGAGAGTACTCTCGTCCAGCGTCTGGGCCTGGCAGCCTGAAGTTGAGAAGCTGCTTCTAAACACATCAGGGTGTGCTGGAGCCAGAGGAATTTGGGTATCAGCTCCAACTTCATCAAGGATGCTAAGGAAGTTATCTGCTGGGATTGGGGGATAGCTCAGTGTTGAAGTTTTTAGTCTAGTATGCTTGAAGGCCCTGGGTCTGATACTCAACACACACACACACACACACACACACACACACACACACACACACACAATTTATTTTGAAGGTTAAATGTTGACAAGAAATTTAAGACCCATTTAAACTTCAAACTCAAAACAGAAGCACTCTAAGATGAATTAAATTAATTAGTAAAAGTGTTACCACTGCTGAATGAAAGGGTTAGTGAGCAACCAGCCAGTGTCGAGGGAGGGGAGTTCTTGAACTAGGCTGTCAGGCTGTCTTCAGGAAGCACAGGAAATAGGAGAACCTGGGCTAGGCACCCAGTAGGTTGTAGTTCCCCCTGTGGCCTTCAGGAACTCACTAGGTGACCCTAAACAATTCCTGAGCTTCCGGTTTTCCTCGCCTGTCTAAGAGGAGAACTGGATTCTTTAAAGTCCCTTAAATCTCTTTTAGATGAGGCAGGAGAATGGATGGATGGGCGAGCCTCAGGCAACAGGACGTGTAATGAAAGGGACTGTTTAGCCTGATTTGTGAGCAACTCACCTCCATTCATTTTCCCAGGCACTCAGTGAGCACAGGAGAGAGAGACGGCCCTGCTGCTGCACTGTGTAAGTACTTTTCAAGATGTGGGGTGCTGGGGGGACGAGAAGGAATGCTGCGCTGGGAGTCAAGAGACAGTGATTAAGGGACTTGGGCAAGGTCTCCCAGGTAATAAGTGGTAATCAGGGCTCAAGGCCAAGTCTCTTGCTAGCTTGGTGCACGTCCCAAAGGGTCACCTGGCTTCAGATTTCTCCCTTGCCTTCGAGCTTTCTCAGAAAGCATCTCCTCGGGTTACTTCCTCATTGCATTTTTATCGATTACGTCACTTTAATCCAGATTTTTTTTTGCTTGATTCTGCTGAAGCTATTTCCGTTACAAATGACCTTGACTGCCAAATTTATGAAAAAATCTCCCTGTATAGTTGGTCAATTGGAGTGTTCAAAGTCACCCTAACCAAGGCCCTAAGATTTCTTCTTTTTTAAAACTAAGAAGTTACAAGTTTTAATTTTTATACTTTGACTTTTATTTGGTCTGGAGTTATTTTTTTGTTGTATATACAGATGGGTTCAGTATGTTTCCCTCAGCATTATTTATGAAGTAGACTGT
>NC_022012.1:79217297-79220646 GCF_000317375.1 Microtus ochrogaster | reverse complement strand
GCTAAGAGGCATTTCCAGTGCAAGCAGAATCTAAAAATTCGGGCTTACCTGGCATCTCCCAGAATTGAGATCATGCGGTACTGAGGCAACTCGGAAGATGCCACATGGGCCAGGATTCCAAAGAGCCGCTCAGCCATTATCATATCATTTTGTGTCACCTGAGAAGAAATGGCAGAGAAGGGTCAACAATAACATTGCTTCTTAGCTTTGTATAACAAACACAGATCCAGAGAAATGTCTGGATTCCATGTTTTCTTTTAGCACAGGAAAAGACCCTTCCCTGGGCTCTACAGGAGTCTTCACTGAGATTCTGCTTTTTTCCTTAGACCAGTTACAAAGGAGAAGCTGAAGTGTGACTCCCAGAAGCTGACTCGGGGCTGACCAGTCAGCTCTGAACTTAGAACTCATGATTCCTGAGGACTGTGCTTGAGGTACCTTAAATCCTTACAGGATGTTTTTCTTTTTCTTTATTCATGTTTGTGTATGTGTGGTATGCATGCATGTATGTATGCCTGTTTGCAGGTGTGTGGGCACCTGTGCATGTAGCTGCGTGTGCACCTCTGGAGGTCCAAGGCTGATGTCAGTAATACATTACATTTTGAGGCAGGGTCTCAGTCAAACCCAGAGTTCACTGACACACACACTCTCCCAGCTGTATTACTCAGGATCCCACCTCTGCCTACAAGACTGGAATAACAGGTAGTATTTATATGGATTCTGGGGATCCAAACTCGAATCTTCTTGTTTGCTTAGCAAGCACTCTAACAGATGAGCCATTTCCCTGTTCTCTTAAAGAATATTTTTAGTTCTATTATCATGACATTAAAGATATGGATTTTAAAAAGTTAATATAAAACAGGGTAGTGTGCATTTCCAATATGTTGGCTTTTCTACACAGTGTAATTTGATTTACCAACCAGGACCATGCTGTCTCCTCGGACTACTTGGCAACATTTGGTCTAGTTAGGGGTGATACTGACATCTAGTGCACAGAGCCAGGGATGCTGCTAAGTGTTTTAAATGCGCAAAAGAACTGCCACAATGGTTATCTGTGCCAGTGTGAGCAGAGCAGACGTTGAGAAAACCCTTGTCTTTGTGTAAGCAGTTTTAGATTTAAAAACAAAACAAAAAAGCCACCAAGAGGTCTCCATCTACTTATTTGTTTAGAGTGTGTGTGTGTGTGTGTGTGTGTGTGGTGTAGGTGTGTGTGTTCACGTGTGTAGATGTACGCTCACTCATGCACGCACACACAGGACAGCGGTTGGTGTCGAGTGTCTCCCGTGCCGCTCTCAATCTGCTGTCTATGAGACAGGCTCTCATTCAGCCTGGAGCTTGCACTTTCAGGCAGACAGTTTGGCGAGGAAGCCTCCACAGCCTTCCCTTCTCTGTTTTACCCTGCTCTAGGGTTCCACATATGTGCTGCCAGGCCTAGCTCTTACATGGGTTTGGAGGATCTACACCCAGGTTCTCATACTTTTCAGACTGAACCATCTCTACAATGTCCCATGCCTTTTGACCATTAGACAGGGTTTCTCAGCAAACTGCCTGTTTCAGCCTCTCCGGTGTTGGAAGAGCAGGTGTGTGTGTGTGTGTGTGTGTGTGTGTGTGTGTGTGTACTTGTGATGATATATGACAGAAGCATCTTCTGACGATAACCCCACAGTTCACATACAATTCATACACACTGTATTCACATCAGTGTAGACTAGTTCTCCCCTATCCTGGATGTTCACGATTAGGGATGCGGCTCCTTGAAGCCTTTCTTTAGCTGACAACTAAATTCTCTGGTCCAACACAGTCACCTAGTGGCCAACTCAGGCCACTGCTCCATCTTCTCGCTGCTCATCATTCAATTCTACCTCTAGCCCCACCACTCTGCTACAGAAGGGGAGGTATAAACCTAGCATATATGGTATAAGACAGCAAGACTGTGGGGACAGGCAAATCCTTTAGGGTTTTAATAAAATATCAAACAACCATGACACTGAAAGTTTCTAAAAGCTATACTAGAACACAGCATTGGTTCTGTTTAATCCCCTGTACAATTACAATACTTCTTAGGGTGTTGTAATTGCATAGTAACATACATCAGCAGCTGGGTAAATCACTACATACAGCTAATTAACACACCCAGTAGCCATTAATGAGGAAGAAACCTTCACCCACATTCCAAAGAACCTGCATATTGTATTTCCAGACTCATTCTGAAAACCCTCTAGCTAATTACCAGACCCTACCAGAGCTACAAGTTCTGTCCCATGCAGTGCTGAAGGGCACACAAGTTTGCATTAGACTCCCAGCAGGGAGTAACCAGCAGGGGGACTGTCAGTCATCTGAAGGTTCCAGGCTTTCCTGGTACTTTAACAGAAGGCTGACACCAAGGCCCTGGGCCTACTATGGTTGAGGTATGGTATAGCTGCTTTTGACACTGACCTGCAGATCTCCACACTACCAACAATATGCTGGGTTTTAGCAGGTCTGGCCAGAGGGAGCTGTGGGGTCCTAGTTGGGAAGCAATACTAAGCCAGCAAAGCAGACTACAGTTCATCTTAATAGGGAAGTCTTCGGAACCTCAATGAACACCACAATGAGACTAACAACAGTTTGAAGATGGCTTCCCTTTGTGAGGTTATTTAGCTTCAATAGCGACAGAAGCATAGTTTCCTCTCCTCTGCCCCAAATTAATATCTAAAGAGAACACAGTCTTTGAGTAGCTGGGGGATTAGCCTTGGGACAAACTCAGAAAAACCAATCTAAAAATAGCTTTCCATTAATAATTTTCCAGTTATTCAGCTCAGACCTGTGTTATCCCACACCATGCTACAGCAGCCATGACAACTATTAATAGAGCAGTCCAGATGTGAGCTGAAATTTTCTCTTTCTACTTTATTCCTCACTTCTTTATTAGTGGACACTACTTTATTCCTGTCCTCCTTTGTATGCCATAGTCTGCAGAGCATTTTGAAAGATAAAAGTTTGCCTTACCTACAAAAGTAGCATTTTTTTTCCTTTTGAAAATGTCATTTTCTTTCAAAGTTTTATTTCTCTGAATGCTCACAAACATCAGGAAAAGTAGTTACTATTCACCAGGAGAAAAACATCTGTTCACTGTGTCAGATGCAGTGCTCGTGGGCATGAGTGTGAGCGTGTAAGTGTGCAGTGTGTATGCATATGTGTGCACACAGGTTGCCTATATATGGTTTTTTTTTCTTTTTAATACTCTGAACGCTGTGATTTTATTTTAAGAAACAGTGTTTCTGCACAGTTAATCACATATCACAATTAATTTCCATCCAGGGCAGTCAAGTGGAAGCTCATTCTGCAGTCTGTTTTGCTTCTGCTTACCTCT
>NC_022012.1:79197119-79217058 GCF_000317375.1 Microtus ochrogaster | reverse complement strand
AGACCATTTCCCATGGAACTCTGTAAGTTTCAGGCTTAGAAAATACATTTTCAGTCACATTAAACCAATGGAATGCTCTAAGTTCATTTAACTTCAATGTGCCTAATCCATCAACCATTGATGGCATCTATACAAAACTGAGTTTTTGGGTGATCCCTTCTGCAAGGAACATCCTCAACAACCAGGATCTCTTAGAGTTATCTAAATACTGAATAATCCAGACTCTTTTAGGATTTACCTATTCTATACATTTTGCATTAACATTAATGTATAAAGGAAGGACTGGAACATTTCAGAAATGTCTAAGGACTCACCCTGGTCCTGAGGACTAGCATCGGCAATACTCTGTCTTTCTGAAAACCATGTCAGTCACTTAAATTGGCAAAGCAGAAGCAAAGTACTAAAACAGAAACACTAAAGCAAATGGTCTATTTGCAAACTTGGATGGTCTTTCCAAACACCTGCTTCTATTGCTACCTATCTTCTTTGGGGATGGTGGAGAAGGAAAACACAGAAACCATAAAAGGATGACTAGAGAAACTCACTGTGGGAAAAGCTCAAGAGGAAGCTCCCTGTACATGACTATTTCCTAGTGCAGTCCCAGGGCCAGGGAAGCTGAGCCAGCAGCCTGAGTTTTTTTTTTTTTTCTGTGCTGTCAGAGGACTACCAACAGATCATATAATGAATATACATATTCCATCCATACCAGTTTCAGATCATGTAATAAACATACATGTCCCATCCATTCCAGTTTCAATGCCTGAATACATGCTATAGGACTGTGTGGTCTTTTTTGTAAAATTGAAATAGATAATGCTCATAAAATTCCATTGGTCTTTTCTACTGCATCAAGGATTGTTTTTAGAGATACAGTTTCTAATATTAACACAAACCTGCAAGGGCATTTATGGAAGTAATTTAAATTCCAGTGCCAGAGATCAGCACATAAAAAAACTACAGAAACTGAAGCTGAATCAAGCTTTGGCCTGAGCACACAAGGCACAGTGAAGAACAATTCAAAGAACTTCCAAAGGAAAGCGTTTACCAGAGAATTTGGAAACTTCATCTTCAGTTTGGGAAGCACTTGGACAATTTCATCAAACTCGATGAATGTGAAAGAGACGGTGGTGACCATGCTGGCTGTTTGAACACTCCAGTTCCTGTCCAGGCATTCCAGTGCCCCTGAGCCGTACAGGGAAAGGGTTTCCCCTTCTATCTCCACCAAGTGTGTGTCTGTGACCGACAAGCCTTGTAACGCACTGCTGAGCCCTGGGTCTAGAGACCTGCAAAAGTCTTTTTTTAAGTAAAGTTTTGAGCATGCAAAGGAAATAAATAACAGGCTAGGACAGCATGGCAGAAGGCACTCTACAGTTTAATATTGATTACCTCCATTTCTGTAATCAAATCCAGAGCACCACAGATTAATTTTTTTTTAGTTTTTTTAAAATTAACTTGCAAAGTAACAGGCTTGATTACTTGATTAGCATTTTCCACTTCACTGTTGTTGAGCCTCCTTCCCCCCCATCTCCTGCTGGCCCCATTCCCCACCCATAGCCTCCCTCATGTTTTCATGTTTATGTATCTTTAGATTAATTTACTAGGTTATCTGAAAGATTAGCATTAACATCCAATCATGTATTTTAGCTGAAAATAAGAAAAATATTAATAACCCACCCCAAGTCCAGATTACTCATCATATTAATGAAAGATAATAATTTCATAAACCTTAAATATGTCACTGAGATCTTCTTATATTAATATAAATATACTTTTCAAATTTATAAATCTAGCTAAATAAATACATTTTACAATATATTTCCATAAGACATTGTAAAATATTATTTATAAAATATAATATAAAATGTTTGCAAAATGTATAATATTAAACTATTTTCTGCCTTAGTTACTGAGTTAAGTGAGCAATACTGACTCTGTTTTTGAATGGTCTGATGCCCTAAAAAACTATCAACATATAGTTCAGTTGTAATTAATAAAAATCAATCAAGTCTTCCTCCCTAAATTGAAACACGAGTGATAAAAAGAAATTATGCTTTAGACACAATATCATATTGGATACTCTACAGATAGGGTCATTTGTGTTATTCCCAAAGCAGGAACCATGCTACTATAAAAGCCGACCTGAGTGGCAAGTGGAGAATCAATAAAGCTCCTTGATCCAGTTCAAAATTTTTGCTCTGTAAATAGAAATGTAACGTTATGGTTCTGCTCCAGTTCAAAACTTGGACAGCACTTGACTTTTGCTCCATGCGTTTTCACTGAGGGTTTATTCTCTGCCCTTGTCTGTTCCCTGAACAGCAAGCTGGGACTTGGGTACCCATCCAGGGCTTCATGCCTCAGAGTAATCATAATTACACGCTGGCAATTTTGTTTCCTCCTCCACAGAGTGAGTTCATGAAGCCAAAGAGCATATTCTTCTCATCTGGAGACTCTCGGGTCCACTAATGGGATTTTTACAACATATTAATCAATTGTGAAAGATCTTCAATGGTTTTTAAATGCTAGGGTTAAACAGTAAGCCTGACAGATGATTATCCCATTGGTTTATTAGATTTATTTCACAGGTACCAGTGAACTGTTTGTTACATACCTGTCTATTCATTAACAGATTAGCTAATGACATTTAAAAGTCAATATGCAACTAAGAAAATATTCACAATTACTTTTAATGCAATCCTTAATTTACATCAAAGGATTAAGAGGGGCAATGATTAAACACCCCATGAGTAGTGGTGTGGACTAGCTTAGTATTAGAAAGGTAAAGGCCAATAACGGGACAGAATTAGAAAAGAATTACTTCCATCTATTGTGCTTTGCAAGCAGAGCAGAATGATTCGTGCTGACACAGGACAGAGGACAGCAGTCAGCATTTGATGCACTGAAAGGGAGAAGTATGGATGGCACACACACTCACAGCAACAGCATCGGTACACTGCAACACTGCTCACTGCTCAGAGCTTCTTGTGTGCATCAATCCTGCTGCATGTACCACAGTGTAACCAACATCTAGCAGTGCCCAGTAAATATCTCTTGAATTAATAAACCACGAAGACTTTCATGAGTATCTGTTAAATCTCTATAGGGAGCTGTAGAATGGGCAGACAGACAGAATGAAGGACATGGACACGCAGCAGGCGCTACCAAGGAAGACAGAGACATGCAGTCAGAGATGATAGGAAAAAATGTCATTTGATGTGGTGGTGCCTCATGACCACAGCAGCCAGAAAAGTGTAGGCTTAATGTCAATTCAGTGGAGAATTAGCTAGATACCAACATGATGAGCAAACCCACAGGGACGTAATCTTGTCCCACATTACATTTTTAGGGTGGTTTAACTTTTCTTCTGCCATGTGAGTAAAAGATTAGGAATATAGCAGAGTGGTGGTGGCGCACGCCTTTAATTCCAGAACTCAGGAGGCAGAGGCAGGTGGATCTCTCAGAGTTTGAGGCCAGCCTGTTCTACAGAGTGAGTTCTAGGACAGCCAGGGATATGCAGAGAAACCCTGTCTCAAAAAATTGGAATATAAACTCTAAATCAAAACGTCTGTGAGTATAAGGCTATTATTTTGTGTACACTTTTGGCAAGCATGCTATTGGGAAAAAAAGTGAAAAACTAAATAAGCCTACAGTTAGGATGCTCTAAGACAGTCAGGAAGCTGAGCCAAAGGGAGCTCCAGCTGCTGCAGACCTCAAGAAACACGTGGCTGCTGGGCTGTAGCCAGCCTTGGCCTTCCCCGGAAGACACAGAGCAGCTGTTCCCTGGGACACGCAAGGCCAAGCCAGTTAATGATGAGTCTGCTGGGTTGGCCTCACCTCAGGCCACTGCTTACTAATTTGCTTCCCTAACAAGGCATGCTCAATTTCCATAAAAATGATTTTGAAAGCACACTGAACAATGTTTATATGTTGGAGAGTATTCTTGCATGAACGATAGAGGTATGTCCCATCCTTTTTAGTTGGAGACATGATATGCACATATCAGTTTATTTATTCACTCATCAAACACCTCCCAGAAGGCTGCTATGTACAGAGTTCTGTGCTAAGTCTTCTGGCACAGCTGACTAACTCATCTGTATTTGATAAGGACAGTTAGTAGTGAGCACATACACCTTTTCCTTTTGATATACCAAGACTATTGCATGTAAAGCCAAATTATGGAGCTCTACTTCCCCAAACACCATGGCTATAATCCTAACAACCAAGCCATATAATTTCTAAACTGAAATGACCTCATTATGTCATTGAACTAATCAGTAGGATTTTGCAGAGAGCTTATTATGTGTGTGCCATACTGTGCTAGGCATTGGAGATATACAAAGAAATCAAGATATACCTGCCCTCAAATATTTTCCAGTCTGGATAGGAGATTTAAAAGAAGGTAAACATGGACATTAAGTATGATGTGCTAATTGTCACTGAGTGGGTATTTCAACCTTATGCTATGGAAACAGAAAAATGAACGACAAATCCCTGTAGGGGGAGAAGCTGGGTCTCAAAAAGAAGCAGTCTTTAAACTGACCCTTGAGTCATGGGTACAGTGTTTTACCAGAAGCAGAGAGGGGGCATAAGGAAAAAGGGGGGTAGAAGCCTATGCTGAGCAGTGGTGGGAGCTCAGTTTCAGTACGACTGGAACCCTGGGACACGGGACTGTAACCCAGAGACAGGAGAACGGCGAGGGAAGTGAAGCTGGAAAGTCAGATACTATCCCATAGCTATGAGGAACAGAAAAGGGTTTTAAACAAAAAGGGGAAAAAGCATATCTAGTGAGCTTGGAATTTAGCTCAGAAATAGAGCACGTTCATGTCTGAGGCCCTGAGTTCAATCTCCAGAAATATGCACATATACAAGAATGGAAGGAAGGGAAGGGGGGGGGCAGGGAGGCAGGAAGGCCACAGTTGGAGCCTTTGTAAAATAACTCCAAAGAGTCAGACAAGGTCTAAGTCCCTGTGCTGGGATACACAGATGAAGCACATGCACGCTCGGCCTTCAGGAACCCCCTGCAGACATATTAGTACATCTATTTTATGAAGGATTTGAGAGGAAGGGTGGATGTAGAGAGATTAATAAAACCGGTGACATGTCAACCAGCCCACAAGAGGGCATAACAGAAAGACATGGTAACTATAGGAGAGGTGCACTGCCAATAAAATTGGATGGCCTTTGGCTAAGCCTCCTGACCTGCCACTCTCTCAAGAAGGTTCTGGATTTTGGAGTTTGAGGTTCCTGGTCTATAAATGGTGATTTCATATCACCATGTTTTCAGAGGTGCTGTGAAAACCAGAAATAAAAAAGGCATAAAACCATGCCTTGAAGTTAGTTCAATACATTTGTGACCATTATCAATGAAGGACAACATATCACTAGGTATTTAGGATAAGATAAACGGGGAATTAATGGCTAATTGGCCATAGAAAATGAGGCGGAAGAAAGAAGTAGGTATGCCTTCAACTTCTAGGGAGTGACTGGGCCCAGCCAGCTTCCTACCCGTATTCAGCCTGAACCTGCACCATGAGGAAGTCAGGATTCTTCTGTGGAGGCTCCATGATTTCCAGGCTTGATTTCACATAAAGCTTACTGCTGTGTTCTCCAACTCAAAGATGAATAAGTGGCGGCAGGTGGGAGGATCCCTAATGTGAACTACCTTCAAGTTCTTTATTGGTTAATGTCAACTCCAAGTACCATCTACTCAACCAGCTCTTTCTGAGACAACCAGGAAATATCTTGTGTCTCCTCTATTACTGGAGCAACCTAGGGAAAGGTGGTGGTGGAGGTGTTGTTGACTTGATGCAGCAAAGTGTCAAATTCTTAAGAGCCAGGCCAACTGCAGTCCACACACATGCCAACAAAAGACACTATTCCAGGGGCCTCAACACTTTTTTCTTTCCTGCCTTCAGGCTTCTTAGAAACAGGCCAGAACAGGAATGCTTCACCTCTTTCCGATGATTTTTTTCCCACCGAGTAGGTGGTGCTGAGTCCTACAATAACTCATTTTATGAATTTTCTGTTACAACATTCATGCGTGTGGAAATTCATTTTACGCATTATATTTTATTATAATAGTGTTGGCTAAAAGGCCAGTGTTCATAGACAGGAAATGACCAAAAAGAAGCCAGCCTCACTGCATGCATCCAACGTAAGCAAAGGAAAGCTTACACCTAGTATTCTGCCATTTCTGCTGGGCAAAGGCCTCTGCGGCATGTCATTTACTGCTGAGCTGTCCCAAGTTCAGGGAACAGTAAAATCGTTAATGGGATATAGCAAGGTGTTAAAGAATTTCTTTCCTTTATATGCCTATAATGTTTTCATGGACACTTGCTCTTGGGCATTTGGTTATATGCCCATAGCTCAGAGGTCATGAACACAGTAACACAAGAATGACTTATCTTTTTAGCATTATGAAATATTAAGGACTATCGATGATGGCTTAAAGTAGAAAACCACCTGTAGCATTTAAAGACAAGCTGAAACACTACAGAAAAGACTGTAGCTCTCTACACTAGCCTAACACCTTTAGGAAGAATGGCTTGCATCACTGTCCAAAGGCAAATGTTAGTTTATTTTAAAGATTAATAAAGAAATAATAATACAATTGCTAGTATTTATAATGCTTTACACTGTACTCTTTTTTTTTTTTTTGAGACAGGGTTTCTCCGTAGCTTTTGGTTCCTGTCCTGGAACTAGCTCTTGTAGACCAGGCTGGCCTCGAACTCACAGAGATCCGCCTGCCTCTGCCTTCCGAGTGCTGGGATTAAAGGCGTGCGCCACCACCGCCCAGCTTACCCTGTACTCTTGAGCAAAACAGCAGTTAGGAATGAGCCCACATGTCTAAATCCCTTGCTTTCAAGGTGCCATTCGGAAACGTAAAGAAACTGATAGGTATAAAGTCCCATGAGCTCGAGAAGGAAGGACTGTTGGCAGCAGGGAACCCAGCAAGCTTTAGGAGGCCAGACAGCGAAGGCCGTCCAGTGCTGAGGAAGGAACAAACCGTGGCCTTGGCTGTACACTGTGAATAAGATGGCAGCCACTCAGCTGAGAGAGCCCCTCAAGGGACGAATAGGACGGAGTGAGAAAGGAGATGACCCAGGGCAGTCTGGAGGACTAGACTTGGGGACCAAGCTCGGTGGCATCTGAGAACAGTGATGCCTCGGGTTAATCCCTAGCATTGAGTGAGGCAGAAAGAAACCCCCACCTACTCCCATTGCTAAGAAAACATGCACATAGATCCCAGTGGGGGAAAGGAACGAGTATTCTAAATGGAACACTAGAGTAAGTGGTCGTTTCTATAGAAGGAAATGAAAACCCAGCCCTCACCTCAGGCAAATCAATGTGAGGTATAACCAAGGCTGATAAAGACCAAAATTTAAGCTTTCATGAAACAAAATGGGGACAATATTTTTAGAATTTCTTTCTTATGCAACACCTAAATGGAAAATCCATAAAGGAAAAGAAACACATTGCAGTGTTCTCATCTAGAAACAGCCTTTAAAGCCACTGCCATGCACACATTCCCCAGCTAGACAGTGGAGAGCAGAAATCACAGAGCGAGAGCTGGGAGAGTCCACCTCTACAGAGGCTGAAAGGACAGAAAAGAGATAAGAGAAACAGAAGAGGATATGAGAACAAAATAGAACACCAGGAAGAAGTCACAGCCTACGAACAACACGGTAAAACCAGAGAGTACAAAGGCAGTGACAAGACTGGATTAGACATGGGGACAGTGGACTTCAGGAAGTGTAGCTCTATTCAAGAGAGAAATTTGACTAGTTACAGGTTCATTCCTTTCATCTTTAAAAACTGCAATATGAAATCACAGATTTAAGAGAATTTGCGTAAGAAGAGAACACTCAGATATGAAGCAAACCACAATGTGGCAAGGTCTGGAGAGCTTGGAAGTGTGATGAAAAGAGGGTGTCTTCTCTCTGAGTGACATGGAGACCAGAAGAGTGTCAGCACATAGCTTAACTCCGGAGCCAAGAAATATATTTCCCATAGAAACTCAGATCTACTAAGCAGTTTTCAAGGCTTAAATGCTTTCAGCTGACCAAGCTTCATGCTTGCAGAATGGATGTAAATGTTGTTGATCTTGCAATGTAACACCACAGTCACAGACTCTAACTGGAGTCCTGAGAGGGAGGGAAAATAGAATAGGAGCCAGGTTATAAGCTCCACTCTAATACAAACCAATATGCACCTTAGGAAAAGCAGTCAGATGGACAGACTGAGTTCTAGCATCTAAAACTGACGAGAACCAGAGGAATACTCAGTGAAGAATGCTGGACTGTGATGGACTTCAGAGAGAGGCTCTGGCACCGTCACTCCCCTGTTGATCCTCACTCCTCAAGGTGACAGCCACAGGCAACCAGGCATGCAGTACAAGAGCACAGTCCCCAGAGCTGCGCCTGTGTTCTGTCGTCTGGACCTGACTCTACCAAGGTCTACCCTTGTGGAGCTTGCCCTGAAGTATCACTGGGGCTAAGGCAACTGCTGGGTAGCATTTGTCCAAAGCCTTTTCAGCGCTGAGGACTGGACCTGGCCTTGTACATAGTTGACAAGTGTTTTCCCACTGAGCCACACCAACCTTTTGTCACTTACTTTTTCTTTAATTTTGAAACAAAGGCTCAGTAAGTTGCCCTGGCTAGACTTGAACTTACTCTCTAGATCAGATTTGAACTTGTGATCCTTTGGCATCAGCTTCCCAAATAGTTGGGATTTGGGCGCTAGGCCTGGCTGTCAGAAGCATTTAAAGGGGCGCGTAGAAAGCCCAGGGAAAACATGCAGCTAGCAACAGACTCACCGATGCCTAGGCCAGAAAAGGCTGGGGAAGAAGGTGAGGATGGAGGTTCAGAAGCTCTCTCTCGAGCCAGGGTATCTCCAAGGCCATGTGCATGAACAGAGGGCCTCATAGGCTATATTTAGTCTCTAGACTTTTCCCCTTCAAAAAATAGCAAACCACTGGGGGATTTTTCCAGTAGGGAAATGTTACAGATTTATATTTTTAATTTTTTCTCTTAACTTCTTAATCTCAGCTCTGGCTTTCTTAAGAAAATTATTCCTCAAAAATAACTATGTTAAATAGTTTACCATCCCTTTCTAAACTCAACTCTAGAAGCGCCAGTAGCATGAGAGCGCTGTCACATACCCTGTTTCCTCTGGAAATGCAGAGATGGTGGCGCTTCCATCGATCTGACAGGGTTCCTGCAGAGGGGACTCGAAGTCCTTTCTGTCCTGGGTGGTGGCAAGATTGGCTACTCGTTGCTGCAAGTCCCACTTTCGAGCGACATTGTTAATTGTTAGCCTTTTCTTCTCCTACAGGAAGGTAATGAAAAAGCAGTTAATATGACATGTATCTGTGAAGAGAGAAACACTGGCTTCCTGTCCTTTTCTTCTGGTACCTTCCGAACAAATTCCCTGGCGGTAAACAACTAGCGCACCTTCAAAAGCAAGCCTATGAGTCTGTGTTCACCCCATGCTCAAATCTCTTAATAATGCTGTCAGCCTACCTGGAAAATTAGAATACTTCTTGTTTTGAACAGTGAGATTATTTATTTCACTAACTGAAACTCTGGCTTGGCAAAGTTATATGCCTCTGTCCTTAAACAGAGCAAGAAGTAGCTACTAATACTTTCGTCTTTTACCCAATGATTAGGGAGGAGAAGAAGGGTGGGGACTGATTAGTATTTCATATTTCATGGTGTAACTTGGTTTTAAAAATACTTATTTTATTTATGTGAATGTATGTGTGGGTTGCCGTGGAGAAGAGAGCATCAGGCCCTTTAGAACTGGCGTTACAAGCACTATGAACCACCAAACCACCAAACACGTGTGCTGCAGGAGCAGCGATCACTCTCAGTCCTGAGCCCTCCCTCCAGCCCCCATGGTACAGATCACGACATTTAAGGATGAAAAAATATTATCCAGGCTACTAGAAGAAGTTTTACTGGGTAAACATTTTCTGGATAGCTACTATCATTGTAGAAGAGCAGGAAGGCTGAGTAAAGAAAAGCAATGGATGATGCCTTGGGCAGGGGCTCTTGGAGTTCAGGGTGCCTCAACTAACCCGCCTTTGGGGGGTCAGGAGTCTGCCCCTCTAACAGGCTCCAGTACTTCTCATGCATGAGAACCACTGACTTGGAGCCTTGGAACTCAGCTGTCTCATAGAAACCCTTCTGAAAAAAGAAACCATAAGCCCAAAGAAGCCATGCTCCATTAACATGCTCTATTCTATGCAGATGCTGCTGACAGGGACTGGGTAAGGATTCCTATTCTGGTACTATCACCATTTTCAAAAGGCAATACTTCATTTATTTTTATTTTATTTAAAAATTATTTGTTTTATGTGTATGGGTGTTTTACCTGCATGTATGTCTGTGAACCACATAGTTTCAGTGTTCATAGATGCCAGAAGAGGGTGTCAGATCCCCTGAAAGTGGAGTTACAGACAGTTGAGAGCTGCCATTTGGGTGCTGGGAATTGAACCTGTGTCCTGTGCAGCCAGTGCTCTCAACTAAAAAGCCATCTCTGCAGCCTTTACTTTTTTTTTTTTACATTTTATATTGTGTGCGTGCATGTGTTAGAGTGTGTGTGAGAATATGTGTGTGTGCATGCATGTGCGTGCGTGCATGTGTGTGAGTGCCTGTATGTGCCATGATGCATGGGTATGGAGGTCAGAGGTCACATGATAACTTGCTAGAGTCAGTTCTCACCTTCTACCATGCGAGTTCTTGGGACTGAACTAAGGTCGACAAAATTGGTGGCAAAAACCTTTACTTGCTGAGTCATCTTGCTGGCCTCAAAAGTTAACATCTTAAAATCTAAGTTAGATTAGAATGCTAAATATAGATTCTTTCTTTTTCTCTTTCATTCAAAATTTGCCAGTGAAAAACATTTACCAAGTGAGCTACTAGCCCCTCTCCACGAGATCTACTCTGGAGCCAGGGAAGGGCTAGGGGCTTCTCTCCCATTCCCTTGGCGCCTGCACAAATGAAAACAAACACTTGTAGTTGCACCTCTGCCTATGTTTGCTTACCTAAGAGTTTAGCTAGTGTGTGTGGCACTGGACAGGAACCACAAGTGACGGCTTGCTTAATGGAACTAACCTTTTCAAAGTTCTCCTTCTACATTTAGAAATGTTTTTGGCCCAAGTTCTCTGTTCTGCAGTTTGTTATTTCAAATGTCTGCATAGTTTAGAACATTGTAAATACTGTGTATATATGTCTGAGATGATTGACATTTTGTGCATAATGTTCTTGCACATAGCAATTGAAGTCCTGCTATTCTACAAAACACTATTACTCTATTTAGAATATGAAAAAAACCTTACCTTATAAAATTCTATTTCAGTTATTTGCTGTGCCAACCTAACTCTCTAATCTAAACAATGCTGTCATCTCCACCTAGTGGCAAGGCCACTGCCTCCATGTACTTGGCTTCCTAGCTGTCAGAAAAAAATCATAATGAGATAGACAGACACAGCAGTATTTAGAGAAAGTCAGAGAATTCCTTTCCACCACGGGGTGTGTGAGCAAATGTGTAACAAGATGGCCTCAGAAAAGGCAAACCCTTTCTCACGCCCACACCAGAGCTGCACTTCCTTTCTCCAGGCTGTTCAAAGCAGCTTGCTTCTAGGTTGACTAAGTCAGTAGGTGATTTTGTTGGGGTCTAGAGAAGAAAAAAAGTCATGAGTCTATCCTGAGGTCAAGTGGGCATTCCTGGTTGGGCAGAGAGCCACAGGAGGGCTCAAGGTGTCTATGGGGTAACAAGGAAAGGCAAAACCCAAAAGGTAACGGCAGCACCGACAGGCCAGCTGTATCCATGCCTGTCACTGCTCGGTGGCTGCAGGCTGTCAAGTGTTTGTGGAAGGGACCAGCACCTGAGGAGTGAAGTTCAGCTTCTAACATTTGAGTCTGTTCTTCACTGGCCAGACAGGACCTCACTAGTGCACGTCACAGCTGTCGCCTCCCTCATCTCATAGATGGCATGTGAGCACAGCTGAGGCCACAGGCTCTGCACGGCTCAGTTCCTTCCCACCCCGCTTCCGTCATCTTCACGATCCGTATGTGCGGTTGCAGGGAAGCAGCCACGGGAGTGCTGGAGCTCTGTTCTGATGTGGCCTCGGCTCTCAGCAAGGGCCAGGCCTGAGGCTGCTGGGGCCAACACTTCTCTTATTAAAAACAAAAAGCTAAGCAGTCTTCATAAGCAATCAGACAGAGCACTAAGACTTCAAACAAAATGCTAAATTTTCTAAAGTTGTTGCTAAGCTTTCCAAATAGTCCTTATCTGCTCACTAGAATTCATGGCACATTTCCCTAAATGTTGAAAAAGCTGAGTCGGGGGTGGGGTGAGTAATACTGAGATAAAATTTCAGTTGGACATGAAAGTCAGGTTGATTCTGTCCCAGGCTCCCCGCACACTGGCAAGCTGGCAGGCTTATAGATTTCCATGTCCATTCTTCCTTGCCATGCCCTGGGCCTATTGCACAAGAGGTTTCCACAGGCTCGATTTTACTCAAGTGTGCAAGTGTCTCTCGGACCATCTCTAACTTACTCATCCACATAGGCACTGGACAGCAGCAACGGTGTGGCAGGTAAGGCCACTTGCCCAGCACGGCCACTTTGAAAAGGTGTGACTAAGTGTAACCTGTCAGTGACAAATCTTGCTCCTGTGTACATTTTTTAAAATACCACTACAGTTATATTTTTATAAACAAAACATTAAAAATGTAATTTTGATAAACTCTTAGGGCTAATCCAACATAAGAAAACTAAAACCGTGTTGTTAGAAAATGAGTCAAGAGGAATCTATGTCAGGAGAGGGGTAGGCACACTGATGAATGGATAAGGGGTAGCCAAAAAGAGCTGGGGAGTCTGGAGGTCAGTGGCGGCAGCAGGGAAGAGGATCACCTCCAGTCAGTACATGACTCATGTCTCTTTCAGATCTGTAGTCTCAACATGCAAGGTGCTGGAGATGGGTTTGATGCTAACTTAGGAATCTTCCCATACTGCAGAACAGTTCTGACAAATGCATGTCCTTGTGCAGCCTGGACCCCGACCAAGCCACAGAACACAGCCACCCCTTTGGCGATCTAAGGATACTTCAGTGACCTGTGGTCACTTTGAATTTTGTATGCCACTTTAAAGAGAAAAGCCTAAGAAAAGGAGTACTGCTTAGGACAACAGGCTTAATTTAGAGCCCAGCTGGCCATTCTAACCTGTCTTTACCAGGCTTTGCGATGACAGCATGAAGATTCGAAAAGAATCACCACTGGGGGAACTTTACATCAGTTATGTTGATTGCTTAGAACTACTTTAAAGCACATTTTCACTTCTGAATTCCTCAAGAGTTTCATCATTTCTGTATCAAAGGTGCTAATGGAGAAACATTTTAGGTTTTAAAAGCTGTCATTAAGAACTCAGAGCAAAGCTTATAAAAACATATCAGTAAAGATAGCTGTCAATCACAGATTTATCAAAGTGTTATACTAATGCCAGGCAATACACAAACACCACCCTGGCATGAGAAATGCCCTAATTCCCTTCACCCTGCTGCTGCGTCTCTTTCTTTTACAATGTCCATCTTGCACATCTTGTATACACAGACTTCTGTGTTTCCTAAGTTCAGATCGATTTACAGAGTAACCCATGGAAGTTCTTAGCAGGGCTTATTTACAAAACAAACTTAGTTTTGAAAGTCATGTTCCTACTGGCTGGTCAGCATCAGTGTGTGTGCTCCTGTGTGCAGTGGAGGCAGACGCTGAGGGATATACCTTCAGCAAAGACTGCTTATGACTTTCCCTCTTCTTCTCCTCCTCTTTTTTGGCTACAACAGATGCCACACGTCTTTCTTCTTCCTAGAAAAAGAAATGTTTTTTAGAGAAAGTATCCTGAGGTGTTAAGCCATGTTGCAATGAGGTGTGTGCTAACAGAAAACAGTCCATGGAGGAAGGGTTGGCATTTTCTCTATCCTTTCTTCTCACCTCCTAATTCTAAAATGAATTGTATATTTGTAAGCCTGCACCTAACACTGTAGGTGAGCTAAATCTAGCAAATTAATACAAGAAAGAAAACAAGAGGAAGGAAAGGACAGCCAGATTGTCCCACTTTTCATTATAAAATTTTCCCTGTAATTTTGTCAATTCTACTTTAATAAAGATGGAAAAAATAAACTTGTGAAATGAATTCAGGGCACATCAGAAAGATCATTCATCATGATCAAGTTGGCTTAATTTCAGAGAGTCAGGAATGGCTCAATATATAAAAGTCAATAAATACTGTATATTACATAAATGGAGTGAAGGACAGAAATCACACAGTCATTCAACTTGATAGGTGCAGAAAATGCTTTTGAAAAAATCCAACTCCATGACAAAAGTCTTGAAGAAACTCAGAATAGAAGGACCACATTTCAACATGATAAAGACTATAAACACAGGCTGGAAATATGGTCAGCAGTTAAGAGCATTGACTGTTCTTCTAGAGGACCAGGGTTCAATTACCAGCACCCACATGGTAGCTCACAACTGTCTATCTCCAATTCCAGGGGATCCAATGCCCTCAAACAGACATAAATGCAGGCAAGCCCCAATGCACATGAAATAAAAATTTAAAAGACTACAAACAATATGCCTGCAGCCAATATTATAGTTAGTGGAGAAGAGCCTAAAAGCATTCCTACTAAAAACAAGAACAATATGTAGGTTCCACTTTCTCTACCCTTAGTCAATATAGTGCTGAAAGTCTAACCTAGTAAGACAAGGGAAGCAAATAACAGGAATGTAGACAGGAAAAGGAGAAGGCAGAGCATCTCCATTTGCAGAGTATATGAATCCATACTTAGGAGATCCTAACAACTCCACCAGGAAATTCCTAGAACTGATAATACCTTTAGCAAAATGTCAGGCTAAAAAAAAAGTTAACATACACAACCAATAGCCTTTCTGTACACCAATAACAAACACAGTGAGAAAGAAACCCAAGGAATATTTATATTAGCCTCAAAACAAAACATCAGAATAAGCCTAGCCAAGGATATGAATGACCTCTATAGTGACAACTAAAAAACACTGAAGAAAGAAACTGAGAGATTTACAAAGAGATGAAAAGACCCCTACCCTACCCCCATGCTTGTAGATCAGAATTAGTATCATGAAAATAGCCATCCTACCAAAATTAAGCTATGGATTTAATGCCATCCCAATAAAAAATCCAGGGCCATTCTTCATAGAAAGGGAAACATAATCTTAAAATTCAATACATAAGTAAAAAGGACTGGTTAGCCAGAACATGTCTGAACAGAAAGAATACTGTAGGAGGTATCATGACTTCAGGCCCTACTACAGAGCCAGAGAATAAACCAGCAGCACTACACTGACCCAAATCCAAACTCCTTGGAAATAACAAAGGAAAGGGGACAGGGAAAAAGAGGGAGGAAGGAGGGAAGAAGGAGGGAGGGGGAGAGAGGAGGGGATAAAAAGAGGGAGGGAGGGAGAAGAGGAAAAGGAGGGAGGAAGGGAGGGGAGGGAAGGGAGGGAGAAAAAAAGAAATGGGAAGAAATGAACAACAGATGCTCTGAAAGGTGTTGGCTTGGAGTGAAACACAGTCAGTGACAAAAATCAGGCCAGAGACTGCTTGGCTTGAAACGTAACTTGTAATACTGCTGCTGTCTAAATAAAGATTTATGCAAGCTTACTTTTCTAATTTTAGAACTTTATAACCTAGCAGTGTTTGGTCATATGATGTAGTTGTTTTAAAAGGAATGGAAATTCAATGTGGTTTTGGTAAATTTAAAGTATGGAAAATAATTACTAATTAAAACAAAACTAAGCACAAGTAAAAAGGAGAAATTAAGTAAAAATTTCAGAACTTTGCTCCCTAGCTTCACAAAATAGCTCATTTAGTAACTATGCCATACTGCTGATTTAATAAATCTGCTGGGTGCTAACAGTCTCCTCTGTTAGAGGTGATCTAAGAGAAAAAAAAAATGGCCTACCTTTCTAAAACAACCGAAAGTATTACCCTATGATTTTAAGGACTGTGCAGCATCTCAGAGTCACAGAGCACAAGGGCTGTTTACAGCCACCTGCCGAGGGGGCTGTTCTGCTGCCTTGCCAGTAAACCTCAGAATCCACCCAGTGTGTTCAGCCTGCACTGGGGTCACTGCTGAAACCACAGCCTCTCAACTACTTCATGTCCTTTCTGAAGGAGCAGAAAGACACTGGTGCCCCAAGTGGCCTCATCTAGAAGACACAAACTAGAAGCCTCAGTCATTCCAAGGGCCCAGATACAAACACAACAGTAAGCTGCGGGGATCACGTAGGACACATACTTTAAAGATGCTCTCATCTGATTTTCAGAGAAAGTGAGAGGCTATTCAAGGCAGTAGGACTTTAAAAAGAATTCTGAACCCTGGAAAACTGGATTTACACCAAAACCATTTAAACACTGAGGGTTTTAAGGATATGTATGTATATATGTATGTAAGTATATTTGCATTTGATGACTATATTTTAGCACACATAATTATGAAATAGCTGGCTTTATAAATAAAAAACTGAGTCTCTGGCTGTGAAGATGGGCCATGAATCTGCTGGCCAGAAGGAAAAGAAAGCCAGGGGTAGTTCTGGTACCTCTAAGATTAGCTCAGACTCTGGGATGAAGCCACATCCATCCTTCGTGAGGCTAAGAAGGCAATCTATCTGAAGCCAGAGATTTAGACATTTTTCCTGCCTTTAGTTTGCCCAGGAAGACACAATATAAAAACAATGTCAAGTTAGTCAACAGTGCCGGATGACCTGGGTCACACTTGCTTCAGCTCACAAGCTCTGAAACCACCACAGACGACCTGAGAAGTCCCAGTGATGGCAGTTCATTCTCTGGGATTTACTTCACTCCAGTGTACTTTTAATAACACACTTAAAACACACAGCTAGAGCTATTGTTTCCCTCGAATACACAAACACTAAAGCTCTTAGGATCACAGGGACTGTGTTGTTTGTCCAATATCACTAGACAGAGAAGAGTAGTTTTTACAGTCTTTAAAGTTAAAATTAGGAGCCAGTTACCCATCTTCTACTGCTCTACTAATATTATTGTCAAGTATTGGGCTGAGGAGATGGCTCAATCAGGAAAGTGTGTGCTTGTCCGTGCCTGCAGCCCCAACACTGGGGAAGCAGAGGCGGAAGGGACTCTGGGTCTTACTGGCCAGAGAGTCTGTTGGAATCAGTGAGCTGTGGTTGGGGAGAGACCCTGCCTCAGAAACTAAGGTGGAAAGTGATTGAGGAATACACCCGTCAGCTACAGGCCTTCACATGCGTGCACACTGACATGTTCACATGCGCTCACACAACATGCACACACAAAACATGTTATAGACACAAGAAGTGTTAAGGAAGTTTATTTCATGCTAAAAGAACACTGCAGATGTTTTTGGTACAGGGTTAGGTATTCCTGGCAGCTGCCATTTGAGGGCATCTTATGCTCAGTGCATGCTTCCATAATGAGCAGGGCATGGGTCATGAACATAAAGAATCGTGAACAACACACTGGCTTCCAAATGTCTCTCTGGAAATGACACACATTAAAGATGCATTTAATAAGATGCATTTATTAAGAAACTTACAGGACCACATGTAACTCCAGAGGCCACACATTACAGAAGGAAAACCCAGTTTTCAATAGTCTTCGTAATGTCAGACCCTGTAATGTATTTTTTTTTTTAGATCAAAGTTTACATTGAACAAACTAACTGTGAACTTGGGGTGAGCAGTCTGATATAAATTCTCTTTAGAATGCTGACTGTACTTGCCTTCCCAAAGCATTGTCTTTTAAATAGAGAAGAAAATTCCATTTTTTAAAAAGGTGTTTTACTTTTATTATTTGTGCATGTGTATTGTTTGTATGAGCATTCACCATCTATGTGTGTGTGTCTTTGGAGTCCCTGAATCTGGGGTTACAGACAGTTCTGGACTCTGGATGTGGGTGCTGGGAACTAAACTCCGCCACCCCACATTTCCTGTGTAATGGTCATTGTTCTACCTCCTCAGGTTGTTACACCCACTGCAAAGTCTTCCTTCTGATTTCGCTGTTCAATCCAGGTGACCCGGAAATGCTACAGATGGCTGCTCCCAGCCTAAAACATAAAACCGCAGCTCAGAGGCTGGGGAAACGCTCAGTGGGCGGTGCTTGCCCTGCAAAGACCAGAGTTCAGACCCCAGCACCCATGTGAATGCCACGTGGGCGTGGAAGCCCCCATATAATTCCAGCATTTTGCAGTCCAGAGAAGGACAGGGTATCCTGGGGGAAGCTGGCTACTCAGACCTGTCAGTCAGTGAGCTCTGGGTTCAAGTGAGAAACACTGCCTAAGGAAATAAAGCAGAGAGTGATTGTGGGAGATTCCCCATAGCAACCTCTGGTCTCTCCCTGGATACTTATGCATATGCAAACAGGCATATGCATACACACATACACCAAATACACACACACATATGAACATCCTAAAAATAATAGTTCAGAAGTAATCTGACCATTGAAGGGAAAAGGAGGGGATTATCTCCATTTCTTGATTTCTCTGCTTCTACAAATGAATATAGTTTGAAGCCATGCTATCATTTCATAATTCACTCAAGTTTGCGCAGGTTTGTCCATGCACATGCTCATCGGGTCACCATTCCCTACACCTGTGCTGGTGACCCTTCAGTCTGTGGCTGCTGTGAGTAAATATTCCTGCACCTGTGCTAGGGCTGGTTCAGCCTGCTGCTGCTGCTGCTGATGTAAAGTCAAATATTATTTCAACTGATCTAATGTTTTACCTTCTGAAATTCTTTTATTTTGCTAGACAAAAGGTAATCAGATTCTTTTCTGTATAAGACACGGAACTGGGTCAGGTGTGGCACTTCATATCTAAGCCAGCACCTGGAAGGCAGGGCTCTATGAACTGGAGGCCAGCCTGATGTGCAGAGAGATTTCCAGGCTATCCAGGGATACATGAATAAGAACTCATCTCAAAACAAGAACAAAACAAAACAAAACCAAATAAGAAAATAAAACAAGGGATGGGGGAATGGCTCAGTGGTTAAGAACACAGACTATTCTCCCAGAGGTCCTGGGTTTAGTTCCAGCTCATACCTGTCTATAATCCCCAGGGGATCCAGCATCTTCTTCTGGCCTCTGTGGGTACTGGGTATGCATGTGGTACAAACACATGCATGCAGGCACAACATTCATACACATAAAATAAACAAATAAATTTTAAAATAAAATAACAAACACTCATGCAAGCACTCACATGCACACACATGTAACTCTAAACAAACAAAACATTAACAATTAAAAATTTTAAAAACAAGATGCCACATACTTTAGACTTTGTGAGCTAGATAAGATTTTGATCTCAAATCTTCTTTGCCTTCTTTTTTAAGTGATATTTTAAAACTATTAAAAACTATTCTTTGCTTGAGAGCCATGTGAAGACAGATGTGGATGGATTTGGTTGTAGGACATTGTTTACAAAGTCTGTCTTGGACCTTAGGTGGGTGAGCTACTTCTGGATCCTGACTGGATCAATTTAAGTTCCCCAGCTTCTGTCACCTGATATACTTTATCAGGGTACCATCAATACTCCCTCATCTAGACATTAACAGAAATGTTCAATAGAATGTTGGAGGAAAACGCCACAGTATACTCATGGAGAGTTCTCAGAGGCTGGCACCAGTCCATTCCTGTGTTCTGTGGGTATATGTGAGTCAGGAACCTGCAGGCACCCAGCTTGGTTCAAAGTGACAGCAACAAACTTTGCCAAATGCTTTGCTCAAATACTAAAGATATGGTCTAGCCCAGTCTCCTAGAGGGACTACTAATAATTATCCTAGTTTGATCACTGCTACACACACACACACACACACACACACACACACACAGAGAGAGAGAGA
>NC_022012.1:79195691-79197019 GCF_000317375.1 Microtus ochrogaster | reverse complement strand
TCAACTAAAAATGTTTCAAAGAGAATTCATTTTGTCTGGAAGGAGATGCTCAGTGAACTAATGGTGCTTCCTAGTGAGCACTGCCTGCAAGGTTCAGGTTCTAGTCCTTCTAGTCAACCTCAAGCTGTCACAGCTGGGGACTTTACACTCTTTCCTGTGATAAGAAGACAGCTTAGCTAGCCCTGCCTTTCAGCTGCTCTGCTACTCTACACCACCAGGCCAGAGCATAACCTTTAAAAATTATGTATGTATATATGTATGATGCATGGATTGGGGGTGTGGATATCATGACAAGAACATGGAGATCAGAGGACAATTTCAGGAGTTGGTCCTCTCCTACCATGTTGGTCCTAAGGATCAAACAAAAATTGGCCAGCTTGGTGGCCAGCACCTGTACCCTCTGAGCCATCTTATTAGCCCCTGGTATAATTTAGTCCAGCAAATCATTAAGTAGATCAGGGCTTGACAAACTCCAGGACACAGACAAAAGGCCAGATCTGTAAATAATAAACAAAGCTATGTCCCTTTATCTGCATATTATCACATTTGCTTTCACACTGCTCCAGCTGAGCAGTTCCACAGGCCACCTACTCCCCAAAGCTCCGAGTTCTTACCCTCAGGTCCTACAGGACGAACTTCGCTAGTGTCAGCACGAGACAGACCTGGACCCAAACCTGTCCCACGTTCATCTTGTGAATCTTTAGTTTACTCTTGATGAACCACAACCCATTCTTCCGAGGAGAGAATCTAATTAAGAACTGAGGACAGCAGTGGGTCAGCCATTCGTGTGTGTTCCCCAAGGTTTAATTAGAGTCATTAGCAAGAGCACAGCTGAGGAGTTTAGTTTTGTTTTGGAGCATGGACAAACAACACCCAGTGGCTACAATGCCCACTAAGGAAAATGACTTCTTCCTGTGTAAGCATTAATTGCCAATAGCTTCTCAGGAAGGAGTGGGACCTTCCTGAGAAAAAAGTTCCCCCTACATGATGAAATGTTAACAGACCCTATCAGGTTGGACAGCATTTTTAATAGGCAAACTGTTTTCCTAACTTCAAGGCTTCAAGAGCTCCTCTTATTAAGCACAGAACAAAAACACTCTAAGCCTGCTTAGACATCTTTTCTTGTAGCATCTCTCTTCCACAAGCACCCAATGATTAGCTAAACTCAGCTGCTGTTATCAGCTGCCACATTCCCATAGTTCCCCCTGCACCGTGCATGCCACCCCTTGCACTATGCATGCCACCCCCCTGCACAGTGCATATCACCCGCCTGCACCGTGCATATCATCCCTCTGCACTGTGTATACCATCCCTCTGCACTGTGTATA
>NC_022012.1:79191095-79195346 GCF_000317375.1 Microtus ochrogaster | reverse complement strand
CTGCACTGTGTATACCACCCCTCTGCACTGTGTATACCACCCCCTGCACTGTGTATACCACCCCTCTGCACCTTGCATGCCGCCCCCCACCCTGCACTGTGCACACCATTGCTCTCCACCTAGACAGCCTCGTTTCACTGCTATTCTTCAAGTTCCGAGTCAAAAGTTTTCCCTTTGAAAGCCTTCTTACTTCTCTGATAAAGTTAGGAGTTACTTTGCCTTCTTGTGCCATTTTGCCTCAGGCTTCCATGAGTATGTAAGCATGTGAGTGTGCATGCGAATCAGGCAGGCAGGCAGGCAGGCAGGCAGGCAGGCAGGCAGGCAGACAGACAGACAGACAGATATATAGGCAGGAAGGCAGACAGAGCTGCTGTGTTTTCTAACTAGATTGTCCCTATCTGCTGAAACCTGGCTGCAGACCTGCCTCTGTCGTAAACTGTAAAGAACTGTGACTCTGCTCTTGTCTGATGCCTCATACACACCCTGCCACAGAAATCCCCACTTAACGTGTGTACAGAGCACATGAGGAGTATTTTCACAGTGCTTCTTGGTCCAAAGGAAAGTGCAACAATTCCCCTTACTAAGGTCCAAGCAACTAAACTGGCATTCCCATTCTAACAAAGTAGACACTGTGTTCACATTCCAAAGTAGCCATTTGAAAAAGCCATTTGTGCAAACTGAAAGAAAGATAAATATTTTAAACCATCAGTGAATACACCATCAGTTACAATGAATGGTAGGTGAGTTGTAGGGTGTATCCTCTCTCCCACCCAGCCTCACACTGGATACTCTGACCCTCATTTCTGGTCTAAACGATCAGGCCAGCTCTTTTTTTGTTTTGTTTTGTTTTGTCTACCACTTTATACTGATATAAACTAACCTACATATGTGTGAGGAACAAGATCACAAACAGAAAGAATAACTTCCTAAGGAAGACCCTGCAGGACAGGATCTTCATCTGAGTAAAGATTATCAGCAAAGGAGCAAGCATGAATAACGTACCTATTGACAGATTGCAATAAAAACAGAGAAAATCGACATTCATTACTAAGATATGTGTTACATGAAACTTAATTTCAAAGAAACAGTGAGAAATTTTGAAGTGAGGGTCATTCTATAAAAGAATTCACCTATGGAAAAAGGAAAGTATATTCAAGAAATGGTGCTGGCACAACTGGATATCAACATGTAGAAGAACGCAAATAGATCCATATCTATCACCATACACAAAACTCAAGTCCAAATGCATCAAAGACCTCAACATAAAACCAAATACACTGAACCTCACATTAGAGAAGTGGGAAATACACTTGAACACATTGGCATAAGAAATTACTTCCTAAATAGTAGCACAGACACTGGGAGAAAAAATTAATAAATGGGACCTCCTGAAACTAAGAAACTTCTGTAAAGCAAAGGACATGGTCAATAAGACAAAACGGCAGCCTACAGAATGGGAAAAGATCTTCACCAACCCCATGTCGGACAGAGGACTGATCTCCAAAATATACAAAGAATTCAAAAAATTAGTCATTAAAATAACAAATAATCCAATAAAAATGGGGTATAGACATAAACAGAGAACTCTCAACAGAGGAATCTAAAATGGTTGAAAGACACTTAATGAAATGCTCAACATCCTTAGCCTTCAGAGAAATACAAATCAAAACTAACTCTGAGATTCCATCTTACACCTAGATGTAAGAATGGCCAAGATCAAAATCACTGATGACAACTTATGCTGGAGAGGATTGGGGTAAAGGGAACACTCCTGCATTGCTGGTGGGAGTACAAACTGGTACAACCCCTTTGGATATCAATATGGCAATTTCTCAGAAAATTAGGAAACAACCTACCTCAAGACCTACCAATACCACTTTTGAGTATATGCACAAAAAATTCTCAATCACACCACAAGGACATGTGCTTAACTATGTTCATAGCAGCATTATTTGTCATAGCCAGAACCTGGAAACAACCTAAATGCGTCTTGACTGAAGAATGGATAAGGAAAATGTGGTACATTTACACAATGGAAAAAAAATAATGGCATCTTGAAATTTGCAGGCAAATGGATGGATCTAGAAAACATCATATTTAGTGAAGTAACCCAGAACCAGAAAAAACAAATATCATATGCACTCACTCATAACTGGCTTTTAGACATAAAGCAAGCAAGCAAATAAACAAAAAACTAGCTTACAATTCACAATTCCAGAGAACCTGGACAACAATAAGGACCTTAAGAGAGACATGCATGGATCTAATCTACATAGGAAGTAGAAAAAGACAAGATCTCCTGAGTAAATTGTGAGCATGGGGATCATGGCAGAGGGTTGAAGGGGAGGGGAGAGAAAGGCAGGGGCAGAGAAAAATATATAACTCATTAAAAACAATTAAAAAAAGAAAAGTTAAAAGAACTCATCTATAACCTTCCTAAACGTCGCAGTCAGGAAAGGTGAAGAAAAAGTGGGTTATTTTACTATGAAAAGTGATGTCTCACTGGAGGAGGCTGAATGTGGCGCTCGTCTCTCGTCAGTGTTAGCGTCTCAGTTGCGCTGGCAGAATGTGGTCACATTGCTGCAGAACTGACAGCATTGTGCTCTCAAAAAATGTTCTGTGCTTATAACCTTAAGTTTGAGGTTGATTTTTAACTAAAAAGTGAACTGTGAAGGAGCAGATGTGCTGTCTTTATGTTTACAGCTGTGTGGTCTGTAGAACCGCTGGCTATTCAGCAGAGCAGGTGACCCTGCCATACTCCCGGGTCCCAGGCAAATACACTCTGTGGAATGTATGAGGGGAACAATCATACACGATCATTCTCCTTTATTATGTATATGAAATTAGGGAAATTTCCATGGATCAACAAGTCATTATTGAGGCTTAGTAAATCCAGCTCCATTCTGCAGTACTATGTGAGGCAGAGAAGGAGGGGACATCTGTAAAGCACCTGCTGTAGAGAGGGAAGGAAGGGGTTCTACCCTGAGCACTGTCTACTGTTGGACAGACGGGGCTGACATGCAACAGTGCAGCCGTTTACTCAACTACTAATGCACACAGCTAAGACAGACAGGGCTGACATACAACATGCTCAACTACTCAGGCGTTAGCTCTACATCTTTTCTGCCTCATCTTCAGCAAGAAGAGCAAACAGAAGTATCCAGGATGCCCAACTAAGAAAGACATGGAAACAAGGAAAAGAGTAGCCCCTAAAATACAAATCACTGTTGACAGCAAATGTCTGAGTAAACGTACAAAGAGCTGTCTCTCCATCACGGAAGAAGAGCACAAGAAAACCCTACGGCCCACTTGTGGTACTCACGAATTCACCTACATGTTAGCTAGTCACTACTCACTCCAGATGCCCACAGTGTCACTAAACAATCAATGGAAACGGCACACAGCGAGGAGCTGACATTCCAAGAGTAAGTCATGAGGCAATCGTGTGAACCCAGCTACAGACTCCACATCAAATTGGCACAGCTTGGGGAAAAAGCAAGTAGAGGTTTGGTATATGTCAAGGACAGAGATGAACACACTGAGGTTAGCCTTGGGTATTTTCTGAGAAAGTAAGCATTTGAAGAAATGTGAAGGGTCATGAGAGGGAGGCAGGCAGGTCTTCTTGGAGCTAGTGCCATGCTGATAAACACTGTGCCCTGGAGAATCATATGCAGATTCCCTTAGAGCAGTGGTCACATTGAAAAGAAGTCTCACTATAGGAAACACAAACCAGAAAGAGAATGCCGAGGAACGGTTGTGTACACGAGGAGTTATGACATCTTTATCAACAGCAAGACCCACAACCTCAAGACTCCACACAGCTCCTGGGGCCTCATAGCCTTCAGGACTTTATACTTTGTTCCCCCACAACCCTGTGGGACGGGGTACTTAGGTGACTGCCTAACTTGAAGGAAAAGGAGACGAGAAGGAACGAGTAACTGCTAAGGAGTGGTCAGCATATGTCAAACTGCCCTACGGCTCCAGCATGACACTGTGTTACTTATACAGCTTTCATTAGTTATTTTGAAATCAATTATTAGCTAAATACTTAGCAAGAATGAAAAGCAAATTTGGAGTCTGGCTTGATTTTAGGAATTTTAGAAGCCCCATTCGACAAAACTGGAGATGGGCATGATGGTTTACAAAACAACCCTGTACTTACAATTATGAAGTATATAATCACACTAACCCATAGTTTCTTAATTAGTTAAAATTAACAAGCACTCATGCAACTGGAACCCCAATTTCCTA
>NC_022012.1:79185483-79190941 GCF_000317375.1 Microtus ochrogaster | reverse complement strand
CACTCACCGTGATTCTCTTCATGTCTAGCTGGCGCAGCTGCATCATATTCTGAAGGACCGTGTGTTTGTACCATGACTCTTGAGCTATTGGATTGCCATCAAAGGTGATGTCTGAGAGGGACGTTGACTCAGCAAGGCAGGAAACACTGTCAAAGCTGCAGAAGAGAGGCCACTGAATTATTCTGAGGCTTTTCAAACAATATTTCCAGTTTTTAAAAATATGATTTTGTTTCTTTTTTTTCTTTCTTCTTTATGTGCACACTTGTTTCTGTGAGTGTGTCAAGATTCCCTGGAATCAGAGTTACAGACAGTTGTAAGCTGCTATGGGGGTCCTGGAAATTAAAGCTGGGTCCTCTGGAAGAGCAGCTGGTGCTCTTAACCCCTGAACCATCTCTCCAGCTCTTGTTTTGTTTTGTTTTGAGACAGTCTTGCTATGCAACCCTGACTGATCTGGAACTTTTGTACTAGGTAGACGAGGCTAGCCTGCTTAGAACTTACAGAGTAGGTAGACTAGGCCAGCCGCAGGCTTACAATAATCCTCAGCCTCTAAGAACTGAGATGACAGGCAGGCACCACCACTCACAGCATGTTATGGACTTTGAAAGAATAATTTAGATCTGCAGAAAAATTGAGATGATATACAGAGTTTTCATACACTCCATCTCCCATGTCACTATACACCGTGTGTATATTCGGGTAGACAGGCTAGCACTCCTTGGTTCCTGGCACTACAGTGCTTACTCTCTGAACTCCATATTCCTTGCCCATTCTTGAAAGCAACCATTTCTCAGCACAGCACTTCTTTATATTAGGGACCGGAATCAGCAACAAAGCCTGGGATGGAAATGTACTTTCTAGCTATTGTGACGCCACTTGTTTTAGGCTCCTCAGATGGGAGAGGAAATATGTGTGTACACTGCCCTGTGTGCCTGCATAAGCACATGCCTTAACATGTCTCCGTATAGCCAGCTGTGCTCACATTAACAAGCACAAGTTCCTACTGATGTCTCCAAATCTCATCTATTACCCAAGCTTCCTCCCCTTCCCTGTCTTAAATGCCCACTCCAAAAGGGAGGAGCCTGGCTTATATCATACACTACCCATTTACTGGAATTTTCTATTCCAGTTTAAATGTATAAAGGCACTGTAATTTTTTAAAACTGCACTCACAAATGACCAATTTATATAGGCCACCGTGCCCCTCCGTACCCCAGAGATTGGTTCATACATTTGCAATATAGAATTTCTGAGGGTCAGAGCCTGCATCCCTTACTGAGATATCAAAATCTCTTGATGGTTTTTCAAATGTTACACACCTTGAGGTTCACTCTTTAGGGTTCTAACATTCTGTGACTTGTATCAAATGGATAGAGTATGTGTTTACTACTGAAGTACTGTATGGAATAATTCCCATGGTTAAGAGAAACTCCCCTGTGCTTTACTCCATCCCCCAAATTTCTGGAAAGCACCAATCTTTCTACTCTCAGAGTTCTGCAATTTCCAGAATGTTGGATGGCTGGAAGCATGTACTATGACATACTCTTAAGTCTGGAAGGACTTCTCTCACTTGGCAATATACACCTAGCAGGCTTCCACCCATGTCTTCTCCTCATAGTGCGTTTTTTATAACTGAGTAATAGTCCATTGCATGATTATATCGCACGCCTTGATAATATGTGAAGACATTGTGAGTCCTTGTCCACAGCTCTCTTTGGACTAAGCTCTGGATACATAACAAGAGAACTGCTGCTGGCTCACACAAAGGTTGATTATCTGGCTGTATAAGATACTCAGCTAGGGCTATCAGCTCCCTGTCCCTGCCAGC
The DNA here is from genome assembly GCF_000317375.1 of Microtus ochrogaster. Lineage (NCBI taxonomy): Eukaryota > Metazoa > Chordata > Mammalia > Rodentia > Cricetidae > Microtus > Microtus ochrogaster. The sequence continues at coordinate 79,189,116 of NC_022012.1, read as the reverse complement.
ATTTGATGTTCATCCGTAACTCTGGATGCTGGCGACTCCATCAGATTAACAGTGGCATGGCGTTGTTTCCTCAGTAGTTGCCTACTGACCTGAGCATCTCCCACAGGCACGTTTGCCCATGCTCTATCTTAGTGGTGTTTTCAGAGCCTTTGCTCATTTTAAGTGGATTCTTTGTTTTCTTATTGTTGAGCTTTACAAGGTTTATTAAATACATTATGGTTATGTGTCCTTTACTAGGTGCATCCTTTGCAAGTATTTATTACCTGTTTCTTTAAAACATGATTTAACAGCCAGGGCATAATGGCAAACACCTTTAATCCCAGTACTTGGGAGGCAGAAGAAGGCAGATCTCTGAGTTCAAGGCCAGCCTGGTCTACAGAGTGAGTTCCAAGACAGCCAGGGCTACACAGAGAAATCCTGTCAAGAAAAAAATCAAAACAACAACAAAAAACAAAACAAATAAAAATGTATATTTATTTATGTAGTGTGTATATGGATATGCACATGCCATGGCAGATGTGTGAAGGCCAGAGAAAACTTGTGGAAGTCGGTTCTCCCCTTCCACCATGTGGGCTCATTGGATCGGCTCAGGCCCTCGGGTATGGCATTGGATACCTTCACCTGCGAGTCAACTCCCTGGCCCCTCTTCATTCCCTTAACAGTATCTTTCCAAAACAGAGGGTTGAATTTTAATGATATATAATTTAGTAATTTCTTCTTTTTATAAAATCCTGTTTTAGTTTCTGAATGATGTCTTTGTTTTCTTCTACAATTTAGTTTTGAGAGTTTTACATTTAAGCTTACAACCCATCTTGAGTTAAGTCAATGAAAGATCCAAATTCACATTTTCTCACACTGATGAATTGTCTGCATTTTTGGTTGAAGATCCTCTAGTTGTATCTATTTGGGTATTTCCAGGCCTGTACTTGGTTCACTGATAAACGTGTCTAGTCTTTTACCTCTGACCTGCTGCTTTAAGCGCTGTGGCTTCAGAGTAAGTCTCTGTAATGCAGCTTTGAAATGATTCTAACACGTCATCGTTCACTCTGCGAATGTCACTGACAAGAACATGAAGTATAGTCCCTCTTCCCATGAAAATGTGACATTGTACCTAATCAAGTCACAGGTGAATGACTGCCTTCAACTACTAGGCTCCAGAATAAGCATCAGTCTGCCATCCCTACAGACATACTGAAGACCCGGCCTATGTCAGGGCTGCTTGTGCCAGCTGTAAACTGTTCTCCCAAGTGTCACTGCCAGCACCAGCTCCACTTGTGAGTTCAGAGGGGCATGTGTGCCATCATGGATCTTATCTGTGCTGGTCAAACTACCTCTATGAATTCACACTATAGAAAAACACTCCTCAGCTTCATTAGACTTCATATCTACAAAGGCTCCCTTCCATTCTGCCCCAGCACCTAGACTGTAACAATTGGGCTTGAAGTGACATAGAAACTTCCTGTGTGGTCACTATGCCTCATCTGCCAAACTCATTCTTTCCTCCCTTGTCAAGCACTGTGAATAAAAGTAGAAGAACATTGCTTCCCCACAGGCAATGAACTGTGTGTTAATGAAATCACAGTGTCACGGTCAACTCCACTTAACTGTACCAGACAGTCCTTACAGGCTGCTGTGAGCCTTCAAGCTTTGTCCTTCAGTGTCATGCCAGGACCCTGGGTACTGACCCTTACACATGAAATGTAGAAACCATCTCTCGACAACTAGAAAACCACATACTGAGATTTTGATTTTTTTAAAGATGGGAATAATCACTTTATAAATATTAATCCTGAAAAACCTGGGAAATTCATTTACACCAGAGCTCAGCAACTCAACTATACAAACACTTATGCTGAAGAATAGATAATTTTTCAGGATTTATGTTGAAAATTACACCACTGTATGAAGAAGAGAAGACACAGAATAGCGTGCTACAAAAAACAACCACGTGACAGGTACAGTAACGTTCGTCATTTTGTTGTCATATTCACACAGCTCTTCATGTTTTGAACAGATTCATAGTAAAAACATCCGATGTGATGTCACCCCAGAGTTGATCTTTACTGATCTGTGAGTTCCCGATCTGAAAGTGTGTTAAGGCATTTGAGACACAGCAGGATAATTACAGGAAGGCATTTAAAACAGGGGGAAATGAAGTTTGCAAACTTAAATTTAATAATGGCTTTAAGTAGATCTGAATAAACAGCTGCCACTCTGCACCAATGCCCTTCACAAAAACCAGCACTGAGGACAGGAACCGAGAGGAGTCGTGGGGGATTTTAGGTGGTGGGGGAAGAGGGCTGAGAGTTGGGGTGGGTAATGGAGGCAGGGATGGTGGATGGGTGGCCGTAATGTAACCAGAACTGTCTCTCAGAAAAATCCCAATTTAGTGATATTGTGTAATGGATCCAAGGAAAGAGAGAGGTTAAGAGTAGAAAGCTGTGACCACAGTAGGAGGAAAAGGTTGTTGGAGACCAATGCATTAAAAACTGTGGCAGTCTCCCTGGGAGTAAAGAGCAGAGGCCCACGGAAGACTGGACTGTGAAGCGGAGTTCCTAATCGTTTGGATGTGATAGAGAGAATGCTGAATGATATCTAGGCTTCCCTCTCAAGTGAATGACTACTTTTGTGGCTACAGGGTACAGATGCTGTCAAAATTCATTAGACTATGCTTCAAATGAGTACACCTTATTACATGTAAATTATTTCTCAAAAAGATGGTTCAGAAAATTGGAGACTACTTTATAAGAACACATAGTTCCATGACTGAATAAAACAATAGGGTAAAGTCTAATTTACCAAAGCTTCCTACTGATGAAAAATGATAATTGGATTTTCTTCATCCTATTCTTAGAATTAGTTAAAATGTTATAGATTATTCAAGAATTTGTATGACCTAATGTATATTACTAATCAGATATATACACTGAAAGAAATGCAAACAGCGTTCCCAGATTCAAAGAAAAGTGTGACGCCTGTATCGTACAACAGGCGGGTTCTCTCTGTGTTCTTATTTGCCACCTACAGCTAGATGCAGAGCCTGCGCTTTGCTTCTGCTGCTGTGTGTAATTTTAAATAATGCTATCATCCAAACTAAGGATGCATGGAAATGCAGCTAACAGTCTCGGTAGTGTAAGTCCCCATCGGCCGCCCTCTCAGGACTCCTTTGGAGTTGGTCTAGTGATCATCTGTTGAAAGAATGGGTGGTGCCACACACAAAACTAGATGCTGTCTTCAACAAACTCAAGGATAAAATGTGTTTGTGTATAGCGGAAAGCTGTACACCCAGGGAATGTGGTCACAATGGCACACTCAGAGATCTGAAAGACGGGGACAACTAGCTGATCCACATCTGCAACTCCAACACAAGCAGAAAGATCCAGGAGGGGAAGGGACTGTAACTCTAGACAGATGCTGTCCTTGATGCCAGACCCAGAAGATCCCACCCAACACTCACACGTAATCTCTCCCATACACTCACATTCACAATCACACACATCCCTGTGTTCGCACATACTCATTCTCTCTCTCTCTCTCTCTCTCTCTCTCTCTCTCTCTCTCTCTCTCACACACACACACACCTCTCTCTGCTTGCTGATCAGGATGTAGCCCTCAGCTACTGCTCCAAGAATA
>NC_022012.1:79169868-79178210 GCF_000317375.1 Microtus ochrogaster | reverse complement strand
GAGTGCTGGGATTAAAGGTGTGCGCCACCATCGCCCGGCTCTGATTAATTTTAAATATAAACAATAATTTGAAGCATGAATCTGAACTGACCAAGTCTAAAATATCCCAAGAGGAAAATCATTTTCTTAAGATATCCAAGTCTGTTTACACTATAGGATTCTGACAACAGATTAGATTCAAGGACCCCAAAGATTAGATACTAAGGGACTGCCACCAATACCCACAGCAACAAAATAGCTCAATCTTGTAAAGAAATTAAGCTATCTGAAGACCTGTAAAAAACAGGTGGCATAGTCAGTTTGGATAAGGCTTCAAAAATTGGACACTCAAAATCCATACAGTCTTAAAATTCTGGGTCTGGAGAGATAACTTGGGCATTTAGAATACTGCTGCTCCTAAAGAGGAAAGCAGTCCAGTTTCCAGTACATATACTGGAAAGTTCACAACTCTCTGTAATTCCAGCTCCAGTGATTCTACTCCCTCTTATAGACCCTATGGTCACATACACACACACACACACACACACACACACACACACAAATAATAAATAAAATAAAAAATTCAAAGACACCTACAATATGTCTTATGAAATAAAAGCAGGCTTGGAAATGTGAACAAAATAAAAAAAAATCAAAGAGTAGATAAAAATAAAGGGATCAAGTCTGTGCTCTGTTTTTTTTTTTTTTAATTAACTGGTCTGTAGAAATCAAAGCCACAAGAAGAGAAAATCTATCTTTACAGAAGAATTATAGTTAAAAACAGACGGAAGAAGGAGGAAGAGCAGGTTGGGAGTTAATTTGAATCCGGAATACAATGATGGAAACAGACAAGGCAATGAATGATTGGCACCTCGCTTTGAAAGGGACACTTCACTAAAAGTGAAATAAGCTCAACAACCAGTTTTAACATAGTAAACAAGCTGTCGAAAGCTAAGAAGAGCCAGCTCAGTTCTCAGAAATCCAGGTACCAATTTTCACTTGGGTATCAACTTAGAGCAGTGACTATTAAAGGATTACAACACATGTCGTGTTTCTAGAGGTGAATATATACACATGCATATGTATATATGCAAGGGGAGCTCTAACTCCCTAGGTTAAAGCCTGGCTCTCTTGAGTCAACAGACATTTGCACAACTAGGTCACAGCTGGAAAAGGCAGAAATCTACATCAGTGCCTTAGTGCCAGGATGGAGCGCAGTGGGTGAGGAAAACAGGCTCCCCCAACTCTCCCAAGACTGCAGCAAAGGGAAGTCATACCTGAGCAGGGACACGTGGGTGCCCAGCCTTAGCACGCTAATTGTCACTGGAGAATAGATGAGGAAGAAGCAGGAGTCTTTCCTATCTAGGTCAGGCAGACAGATGGCTTTGTGGGGTGAAAGAGACCAGAAGTAGAGCATGGGGAGGCATGGCATGGGCACCTTCCCACTCCTACCCCCCACGCAGGTCAGATGAATCCAGAGTGCTAGCGAATAAAAGGCTCTGACACCAATGTGCACAAAAATGAAAGACGCCCTCACAGGAATACCCACTGTTACCAGAACTCTAACTGCCAGCAGAATTCTTCCCTGCAGCAAACCATTCCTCAAGATGACTCCACCCCTTAGGTCCAGGACTGAGTGCTTTGTGCGGCCCATATGTCCTTGGCCAGGGTGACTACTTCCAACTGGTACCTGAACTAATTAAAGACGCTCAAAATTCTCAGCAGCAACACCTCCCAAATGCGCATCGAGTCACCAGGATCTCCAGAAAATGGAGCTGTGATCCAGGAGGTCCAGGATGGGGCTTGGCGTTCACACTTCTACTAAGCTTCCTAGTGAGGTGAATGCTGATGGTCCAGAGACCTTGAACCTTCTGCTCCTCGGAAACTTCCTGCTAGAGTCTGCACAGAGGGGAGGGGATGCTCTTCCTGGTGGAGCCGTAAAGGGACAGACAGATACAGTGCTGGCTTCCCTACAACCCGCAGCATTCATGTCTGCTACTTGGGGTCTGGTGTGTTCTCTGTGACCTGATCATACAATCGTAGGAAACAAAAGTCAAACATTCAATCTCTGCCACTCTCAACAATGTCATCGCTGGTGTTTTGCAAAAGGAAATGTGTAAGAAATGTCTACAACAACCAGCTAGAGAAACTCGAGCTCCTTAAGGAAAGAGGTGGGGCAGAGACTGTCCTGAGTTGGGAAGTACCATTGACAGAGGGAACCCTGCTACAGCAGTGGGCAAAGGTGAGCGTCCTCTGTGTACTTAGGATTTCCCTGACTCACCGGATAGGAGCCCTGGTAGCACACTCAGGTCCTCTGTGCTGCTTTAGGAGAACAAACAGCCAACACCCTGATGGATAAAGCAGCAAGACTCCCCAGGCCCCGGCAGAGAACTCCTGCCCTTCTAGCAGATTCATTCAGTGATTCCCATGGAATCTCACCGAATAGTAAAACTGACAGTCTCTGGCTTGAAGGTCTTCAGCAGACACTGCCAATTTATTTTTAAGCCATTAAGTGAGATGTTTTATGAAAAAAGGACCTGAATAGACATTTGTCAAAAGCATGTATGCAATCAGTCAACAGGCACGTAAAATAATCATAATGAAATTCCAGCTGAAGCCACAGTGAGTCACTACCTCATCATATTTGTTAGAAGGGCTACTATCAAAACACAAGGAGTGGCTGTTGGCGAGGACAGTGGGTCCCATGACTCAACTCCAGGGTTTCTCACAGGTTTGCATTCTGAATACTGGCTCCCCACCCGGTGGTGCTATTTTAGGAGGCTTCTGAAGGTCAGGCCCAGCTAGCCCAGCAGGTCACTAGGGCATGGTTTCCAAGGCTATACTGCCCTGGTTCTTGCCTCGCTTTCTGCTTCCTGGTCATCTACAATGTGAAGGGTCCCACCACACCAGTGCCTCAGCAGCATGCCTTCCTTACCACAGGGGCCAGAAACCCACAGAAGTCCTCAGTCAAAATTAATCTCTCCTTCCTCAGTTTGCTTCTCTCAAGCATTGCAGCCCTGGTGATGCAAAAGTAGTACATGAAGGAAGGGAGCCTTTGTACACTGCCACATACTGCTGGCAGGGGTTTAAGCCAGGCTAGTCAACATGAAAATTGGTACAGAGCACCTTAAAAGTTAAAAACAGAGCTATGATGTGAGCCTGCAATCCTGCTTTCTATCCAAAGGAAACAATGTGACAGTGTGAAGAGACACCGCTGCCTCCCACACCCATGGCCACACCCCTCACAAGAGCTAGGATATGGAACCAAGGTAAGCACCCAGTGACAGCCAAATGGACACAGAAGTGTGGTATAGCTGCCAATGCCTGACGAGCAGCATCTGAGGGTGTCCACACTGTCCACACGTATGTGTACTCATGGACACACATGCACATACACAAGCACCTAGACACACATGAATGTTCACATGCACACACATGAATTCCCACATGCACACGCGCGCACACACACACACACACACACACACACACACACAAGAAGAAAGAAGATTTGAGGTGTGTGTATGTAGCACAATCTTTGTTAACCTCAGAAGGCAATCTTGACTTTTGCAGCAACAGGGGTAAATGTGGAAGACACAGGACTGAGAAAAGTAAGTCAGGACAGAGGGACAAATGTATTTTATCTTACTTGTATAAGGAGTCTCAAACAGCTGACCTTACAGAGCACTGAACAGAATGGAGGTTACAAGGACTTGGGACAGGAGCAGTGAGTGCGTGGAAGGGCAAATGCAGAGACCACGTTCAAAGGACACATCTCTCTTAGGAGGAATACATTCAGGAGAGCTGCTGTATTGTATGGTGAATATATTTAATAACAATGTTTCATATTTTTGAAAAATGCAAATTGGTCTGGTCATTCCACAAGACATGCATACTTTGCTTTCTGTTGCTGCAAAGACATCACCACCAACAGCAATGTGGGAAGGAAAGGGTTAATTTGTCTTATTAGACTCTAAGGGCCATCAGAGCAGGACTCCAGGCAGGAAGCTGGGGGAAGGAACTGAAGCAGAACGCATGCACAGCCTACTGGCTTGCTCCCCGTTGTCACTCAGCTTGCTTCTTTATACAGGTCAGGATCACCTACCCAGGATGGCACTGCCTACAGTGGGTTTGCACCACATACATCGATTAGCACTTAAGAAAATGCCCCAAAGGCATGCACACAAGCCAACCTGATAGAGGTAATTCCTCAGCTGAGTCCTTCTTCCCAGGTGTGGGAGGCTGACAGCTGAAGCTGATTATAACAGCATTATATCTACATCTCAAGTCAGCTGATTCCTGTATCTCTTCAATTGAGTCCAAGCTGAGAGCAGAAGATAAAGGCTAGGATTACCAAACACCATGTCAGCAGTTCCTCAAAGAGACACTCCATTAAGTCTGTTCCTACATAACCGAACACAGCACAGTGTTTACGTTTCCGTCACAACGGAAGCACGCTCTCAGAACAGCAGGTCCTGCACTCTCAGAGCCAGTTCGCTTAGTTCCTACGATCTCGTCACTGAAGACTAGGATGAGCTGAGGGACAGTTATGACAGCGGTTCTATAGGGAGAAAGAGTAATGAAGACACGAGTTGGGGCCATCTGGACTCTACATGACACCTGGGTAGAGCTTGAAAATCTAACAAGCAGAGTTTCGGGCCTTTTCTAAATTGTTCAGCTCAGTTATAAGGAAAGGTTTACATAGAAAAGCCAATCTTTCCGTTGAAGATTAGAGTGTATCATTAGCTCCTAGGTAATGATCGTTTTATTGGTTTCTAAGGAATTCATGGCCTGTAAGTAAAGGCAGTGATGACCTATGATTAATTTCAACAGTTTGAAAACCTGGTAGACAGAACTTGGAGCTTAAGCCATGATGATACCAGACTTGTTATCACAATATAAACTACTGCAAAACAGGAGAAAAAAGTAAAATCCAAGTGATAAATAAGACTTGCCATAGGGCTGTGCCCCCTGGAGAGAGAGAAAAACACATGAAAATCACATTCACTGTGGCTTCTGCCTGGAGACAGTTTCCAGATCTCAGGTACGTAAACAGACCTGTATGAATTATGGGGTTAGTGATTTGGAGTCCTGCCTTATATAGAAGCCCCTCCCCATATATGTAGGTTGCATACACCTTTCTCACATAACCCCAAGGTGCAAAACAGAACATGGGGGAAAATGCAGAGAATTAACATCTCCTAATGCTCCCGTGTTTAGTGTAAGGATAACATAAATATGTATCTTAAAATGTGTCATCTAGTTCTAGAATAAGTATTACTCTAGATCTGCCTTATTCAATTAAAAAAACTGTAAACATTCAAAAAGAGTTTCAACTAAATCAAAGTGATTCTCCAGTAGGTAATCAAACAGAAACGTAATACTTTTCAGTAAGACAACACAACCCACACTCTCATCAATGTCTTTGGGCACTGTGGAATGCCCAAGACGAGTTCTTAAAAACTGCCACACTAGAAAGCAAACAATAAAATATAAAACACATACTGTGGAGAAAAAAAAGTACCAATGAAAACACAGACATCAGAAGTACAAAGTCAGGACTTAGACTGCACACAGTTCCATCTCTGTAAAATCACACCTCCACACTAAAGGACACCCCCTTCCCTTTGCAACAGATGACTTGGGAGCTACCTCAAGGAAGATGTCAGTTTTCTTCAAGAAAGAAATGTTAATCTCACATGTTCAAAGAGTACGCAGTTGACAGCTTACAGCACTGAAGAGATCTTGGTCTGGAAGATCTTGAGACAGTGTGAACACCACTGCAAACTGAACATAACGTAGCTTATTTGTCCTGCTTACTTTTGAACGGATTTACATCCTAGGCTATGGCCACAAGAATCAGCAATAGACTGAATCCTGAGGCAGCTAACATGAGAGAATTTGCTGAATGAGGCCATTAAAAGATCTATGAGATGCAGGAGAGGTTCAGCAGATCCAACCATCTCTTCTGGTTCCTCTGGGCACCAGAAATACAAGGGAAACACACACATGCAGACAAAATGCTCAAACATACTTTTAAAGAAGTTGCTCATGAATACTGGGGATCATCAGGTTCAGTGTGGTTTTATTTACTCATTCACTAAAGTGAATAATCATTACCCGCTGACTTGTGCCAGGTGTGACAAGCCACAACAACATGAACTGACTGGGCATCCTGGGTTCTGCAAGACTGAGTGCAGAGGAAAAAAAAGAGGAAATCATTTCTTCATTTGGGGCTGGATACCCAATGAATGAAAACAATTTTTTCCATTTGGGCTTGAGTTTTGATTGTAAGAAGAATCACATTTTCCTCCGGTGGATCAACTGGAAGGACACATTTGGGCTTTGACATAACTGAGTGTAGACAGGAGTGTCTGCTCAAATTAGCTGACTAATGGATTCAGTCATTTCAGTGCTTTGTCCTTGTCTGTTTGCCTCTGTATCAAGTGGTCACCTCACTGCAGGTAGGGTTTCATTTGAACACTAAGGCTTTCTTCATCTTGCATTTGGCAGTAGATACATCTATTATGCATATCTATATCTGTATCTATATCTGTATAGTCTACAGTGAATCTATAGAAACACTATGAGAAAAGGTGAGCTACTTAAGAATGCTCCTAGGAGGTCTTGTCTATTTCCCCTTCCCCAGGGGATCTATGTATGTATGTTTCTTTTAGGGTTCTCCTTGTTATTTAGCTTCTCTGGGGTCTATTAAAATTGGGAACATAGGGGTAAGGGGAGAAGGAAAGGCGAAAGGGGAAGAGGAGGGGAGAAGGCGAGCGGGAAGGAGAACTAGAGGGAACGGAATGGTTGAGATGGGGAAGGACAGAGATGGCGAACAAGAAAAGAGATATCTTGATTAAGGGAGCCATTATGGGGCTAGCAAGAAACCTGGCACTAGAGAAATTCCCAGGAATCTACAAGGATGACCCCAGTTAAGACCCTAAGCAATAGTGGGGAGGGTGTCTGAACTGGCCTTGTCCTGCAGTCAGATTGATGACTATCTTAAATGTCACCAAAGAACCTACATCCAGCAACTGATGGAAGCAGATGCAGAGAACAACAGTGGAGCATTGGGTGAGCTCCCAAAGTCCCGTAGAAGAGAGGGAGGAGTGAGGATACGAGCAAAGAGGTCAAGACCATGATGGGGACACCCACTGAAACAACTTGCCTGAGCTAATGAAAGCCTTCCAACTTTGGCCTGACAGCTAGGGAACCAGTGTGGGACTTAACTAGGCCCTCTCTGAATGTGAGTGACAGTTGTATGACTGGGGCAGACTGCGGAGCCACCGGCAGTAAGGCCAGGACTTATCCCTACTGCTTGCTTGTTCTGGCTTTTTAGAACCCATTCTCTCTGGAGGGATACCTTGCTCAGCCTAGATATAGTGGGGAGGGTCTTAGTCCTGCCTCAAAGCAATGCGATAGACTTTGTTGACCCGCCACGGGAAACCTTACCCTCTCTGAGGAGTAGGTGGGGATGGGGTGGTGGGCGGGAGGGAGGAAGGTGGAGGAAGCAGGAGAAGGGGAGGGAATGAAAAAATGGATTTGGCATGTAAAATGAGAAAATATAGTTTTTAAAAAAATAAATTAAAAATATTAATAAACAGACAAAAAATACTGTTGAAAAAAGAGAATGCTCCTAGTAGATTTCTTGGGTTTGTTTTTTAAATTGTGAATTTAATCTATTTATACCTTAATTTTTCTGAATATATTTTTAATTTCTTCCTGTTTGATAAAAAAACCAAAATGGAAAACATAAATACATATTGTTTTTGCTTCTGAACCAAGAAAAAAACTACCCAATATTTAATTGCAAATAATTTTAAGGCTTAAGGGCCTTCCTTTATTTATTTATTTACTTATTATGTATACAATATTCTGTCTGCATGTATGCAGGCCAGAAGAGGGTACCAGACGTCATTACAGATGGTTGTGAACCACCATGTGGTTGCTGGGAATTGAACTCAGAACCTTTGGAAGAGCAGGCAATGCTCTTAACCACTGAGCCATCTCTCCAGCCCAAGAGCCTTCCTTTAAAGAATATGCAACAAAAGCTTCTATTCTAGAAACTTCAAAACCTTAGAGGTCTTTGATACATCATTGCTTTTAAAAATGTTAGTTCAGGCAGGTGGTGGTGGCAAATACCTCTAATCCCAGCACTCGAGAGGCAGAGGCAGGTGTATCTTTGTGAGTTCAAGACCAGCCTGGTCTACAGAGCGACTTCCAGGACAGGCTCCAAAGCTACACAGAGAAACCCTGTCTTGAAAAACAAAAAACAAAAACAAACAAACAAACAAACAAGCTGTCAGTTTAATTCATAGTTACTGGGAAGAACCTATCCCCTGTGTAGTGTAAGACCAACTAAT
>NC_022012.1:79162661-79169718 GCF_000317375.1 Microtus ochrogaster | reverse complement strand
TTTCCATAGGGCTTTTTCAGATGTCTTTAGGGTCAGCTATTCTTCTCCTATTTCCTCCTCTACCCTCCCCTCCCATCCTTCTTTCCACTTCCCCACCTCACCTTCATGTCACCCTGTGTTCAGTTCAGAGGGATGAACAGTGACCCATGACTGGCCAAAGTGAGAGAATGTCCGTGGACAGCTCAGACATAAATGGGATATGTGTATACACACACACACACACACACACACACACACACACACACACACACACACCCCTCAGGGATCATCATGAAAGAGGAAGTAGAAAGATTGTAAAAGCCAGAGGTCAGAGAAAACTGGAGACAAGTAATGTCTTCTGGACATGACTGGGCCGCTCTCTCCAATTCACGGCAGTTATGGATGCCTGTACAAGACCTGCACAGGAGCAAGCCAGTCAGTATTCTAGATTGCAGGGAGGTGGGGCTTATAAGCCCCTATTCCTTGCTAAGGATCTCTGGACAATTGATGGTTTCTAAGAGAGGCAGGGCCAGTTTTCTTTAAGGGTATGGCCAATGGTTGGTCTCTAGAACCCTGTCTCGGTGACCTGCTCCAGTAGATGGTCCCATATCCATCAAGATATGGGCAGCACAGACTGGACACAGTAGGTTATTAAAAAAGAGGGACAGGAAGTTGGAATAAGGCTAGGATGGATCTGGGAGAAGGCAGGGGTAAATGTGATTAATGATTTATCTACATCTAAGAAATTCTTAAAGAATTAATAAAAATTATATTAAAAATGTTATTTCAAGCCAGCATGTGACACATACTAGTAATACCAACACTAAACAGTTTATTTACACAGCAAGTTCAGCACTAGCCTATGCTACATAGCAAGACCCTCTTTCTAAATAAACATACATACATTCATGCTAATTCATTGCTATGAATAGCTATCAACCTCTCAGCTTAAGTGTGAATTCAGCCTGATGCAAAGTATGTGCATACCCAGCAAGCAAAATCTTTGTTTAATTTCAGTTTAAGAAGGCTTCTATTGAGAAAAAAAATTCTTCAATTTATTTGAACTCATGAAAAGGAGTCTTTATAACTAAAATAAATGGAGGTAGAAAGTTCATGGCAACTTCAAATCATATGTGTTTATTGATAAGCTGGTTGAGAAGGCTCAGAAAATCTCCAACTGACCAGTGAAACCCACAGAAGAAAGTCCATCTTTGAACTGAGAACATAAATGTGGAATGATTAACCTCAACATTTTCTCCAGAGGATCTGGACAGTCAGTAAACTCAGGGCCACTCCCTGCTTCAGAATGCCTCACTACAACCTAGGGCAACATTTCTATGTACTTTTGTACCTGCAGAGTTAATATTTCAAATGACTACAGATAAAACATGACAGACCCCGAGGGTAATAAAGCAAGGCCTACAATAATGGTAAAACAAAAAAATGTAATGATGTACATTAGATTTATGTGCTTCTCTCCTTCGGTGACCACATAAGAGAATAAACAAGCATGGTAGAGGCCCCCAGATTCCCTCCCTTCCTTCCTTCCTTTCCTTTCCTTTCCTTTCCTTTCCTTTCCTTTCCTTTCATTTTTTCTTTCTTTTTTAAACTGTACTTGCTTCGTGAACTCTGACCCTTCAATAAACTGCAAGGCTTACAAACACTCAGAAGTCCTCAGAAAACACCATTTCTGATAGTTGCTGAGACCAGAAAGAGGAGAATCACAGTGCAGAAGGAAAAGCCATAGATAGGGTTACACAGTCAACTTCTCAACAGCCTATTCAAATAAGACTGTTACCATTGGGGTCATTTGGTTTTCGGGGCTCCCTAATAACTCAAAGAATGAACCTCTATCCTCTATTCATGTCATTTAAATACTTTTCTTGGCAGTTAACTCCATACACAATTTAGTGAATTAGAAGACACAATGTAAGTATATTCTGTTAATAGTTCAAAGAAAACCTCACCCAAGTTAGATTGTACAAAATACAAAGACTCAGAAGATACACAAAGGAGTTGACTTCTGGTGCTCATTTATGTACAGAAACACTTAAAATTACACCACAAAGTTCTAGGAGAATGGCAGTGATGCTAGTTTCTATAACAGAGGGAAATCTTGTGCTTGCTTAATATGTATAGGTCCTGAGCTCCATCCCCACCAACACACACACATGGTACGGGAGAATTGTCTGTATTCTGTCAATCATGTTATAAATAAGAGCTGATTGGCCAGACAAAAAATATAGGCAGAAAAAAACAGACAGGAAGTAGAAATGATGTAATGAGAACAGGAGAATTCTGGGAAGGAGGAAGCTGATTCCTCCCACTCCTGCCTAGACCACCGAAGCAACAGGATGTGATCTGCCCCACTGAAAAAAAGGTACTGAGCCACATGGCTAACACAGATCAGGAAAATGGGTTAATCAAGATGTGAGAGCCAGTGAGAGGCTAGAGTTAATGGGCCAATCAGCTTATAATTTATGGAGACCTATGTGTGATTTTCTTTGGGGCTAAACAGCTGGGGGTACCAGGCAGGACAGAAACCCCAGCAAACAGGACCCACTAATGTTACACACACACACACACACACACACACACACACACACACACACACACACACAAACACACACACACACGGAGGAATAGGAGAAAGAGGAGATCATTAATGGTTATAATTCCTAGCAGAATCCACTAGAGTCTTCTCCTTTAAGAAAAAGTATTTTTTGTGTTTTCATGAGTATTTTGCCTGCACATATGTATGTACACTGCATGCATGCCTGGTGCCTCCAGAAGCAGGTGTTGAATTCGCTGAAACTGAAGTTACAGATATTTGTGAGCCACCATGTGGGTTCTAGCCCTCAGATAGACAAGAATTTTTCCTAAGTTATGGCCACATTCGTGGATCTTTTGCATACCCTGGTGCTGGTTGGAGGTGCCCGCCCCCCATTAGCCATATGTCACCAAACCTGGTAACCTGGATTCATTCCCCAAGACCACATGGTGGAAGGAGAAAACCAATGCAACAAGTTGTCCTCTGACTTCCAATAGGTGCTGTAGCACATGCCCCTGCTCAATAATAAATAATAAATGAGAAAATAAATGCTATAATAAAAAAGACAGCACTGAGAACACTGTGACTGCTTTGTAAAAAGTTGAGCTAAACACCAAGGCCAGCTGGGCTGGGTCTGAGAAAGCCTGGGATAAAACCGGACTCTCTGAACATAGACAATGAGGACTACTGAGAACTCAAGAACAATGGCAATGGGTTTCTGATCCTACTGCACGTACTGGCTTTGTAAGAGCCTAGGCAGTTTGGATGCTCAACTTGCTAGACCTGGATGGAGGTGGGGGTTCCTTGGACTTCCCACAGGGCAGGAAACCCTGATTGCTCTTCAGGCTGAGGAGGGAGGGGGATTTGATTGGGGGAGGGAAATGGGAGGCGGTGGCGGGGAAGAGACGGAAATCTTTAATAAATAAAAAAATAAAATAAAATAAAATAAAAAGTTGAGCTAAAGACATGGTTAAAAGCTTTAAATGCTCTTGCAAAAAGACCCAAGTTTAGTTCCCAGAAACCAAAGCAGGTAGCTCACACTCCTTGCAACTCCATTTCCAGAAGATCTTCTGGCCCCCTTCATGTATGTGGCATACATATCACATATACTCACATACACATGCACATGCACGCATGCATGCATAGATGCAAATAAAACTACTTTTTTAAAGTTTCAAAGGCAGAGTATAGTGGCTTACATATGTATTTCCAGAAATTTGGAAGATAAGGCAGGAAGATTGCTATAATTTTAGTAAGGCTCTGTCTTAAAAAGTTAGCAATAACAAAACATAACCAAAACAAAAAGTTTCAGTAAAACTCGGAGAAAGTTGAGTCCAAAGCACTATCCTTATAAGGAAAAGAGGTCTGCCAGGTACATCCTTGCAGAAAGTAATGCTCCATCATCCGTGTGCTTTAGGAATTCCAGTGCATGGGAACATTAAAAGGCAACCTTATATTTTCCGTATTATTCTATAAATGCCATGCAGCCATTGTTCCTGAATAGACACAGCTCAAAGGCAGCCCTATGCATAGGCTCCACTGCATATTTAAAAGCCCTTGTTCCCATAGGCTTTTCTTGTATCTAGAAGTTCTGGACAACAGCCTTGCTGACAAACCAGTACATCAACCCTGGAAGTCTGAGACATCTGCCATGAGAACATGATTATTTATGGCTTTAAACCTCACAGGTCCAGGCAGCAAACAGAACCTGAATGACCTAGCAACAGCCTGACCAAGGGCACAGCAGAAGTAGACCCCGTACTGGAGGAGTTAGATCCTTACTGGAACTGTCTAGGTGCTGGGGATGAGGAAATGATGGGCAGCACACACATATCCCTTTGTTGTTTCCAGTTCACGGTCTAGCAGAGGATAATTTAAAACCAGAGCACAGGCTACACATTTCAGTAACAATACACCCAGCTCAGCAGGCTCTTAGTGCCCAAGGCAAGACCCCACAGAAACTCTCAAACTTTAAAAACCAAACTTACAGTGAGAAATTTCCCTATTTCCATTATAAACCAATTCATACATTCCTAGAATTAAGTCCCCCTTACACACACACACACACACACACACACACACACACACACACTCACAAACCAAAGTAGAAAAATTTCATAAAACAGTGTTTTCCTTACAGTGCAGGTGGACTCTGATATTTTCTCTGCTTATTTTCCGGGTCCTTGAGGCACCAAGCTGGTTATAGCATCCCTGGGTATGTTCTGACTTGAGGTTGTAAGACACACAAATCAGTTTTCAAGTCAGATATAGTTTTTTGTTTTAACTATGAGTTCTTGAATTGGGTTTAAAACTACAGAATTGAGTTGGGGGCGGGGAGCTGTGGAATTGGAAACTGCAGAAAGTAACTCCAAATGCTTCATTTAGCATGTGAACTCTTGGTGTCATTTAATCTGAGAGGTACAGGGTGGTCTGGTTATTCTGATATGGAGAAGAAACGAAAAGGTGATTGCCAAAGTTGGAAGCAGACACAAAGACTGAGCAGAGGTATAGGATGCTTTAAGGGGCTAGGTGGGACAGAATGTTGAGCACTGTGGGGGATATGAGAACTGGAAGATTAAGCATGGCCTGTTCTGCAAGCTCCCTCTTCTGGTGTCTTCTATACTGTCTTAAAAGTACCTGAGTGCTCACACTTAGGAAGGAAATTCCGACATGTACCAACATAGATGAACCTTGAGTATACTATGCTAAGTAAAATGGGCTGCACATAAAAATGCAAACACTGCAGAATTTCATTCAAGTGAGGATCCCCCTCCGGCAATCAAATTCAGAGACAGAAAGTAGAGTACAGGACACTAGCAGCTGAGGACAGGGAGTAATGCATAATGCAGACTTACTTTGTGAGTTTAGAGCTCTAGGTTTGCAAGATGAAAGAGCTCTTGAGGCTGGCTGCAAAAGAGCATGGACACACCTCACACTATTGATACACACTTTCAAAACAGCATTATACTGCAAGAGTCCTAGCCAGAGCCTCAGTAGATTCTTAGAACAGGGACAGCAAGTATTGGGAGCAGACATGACTAGGTTGTTCAGGCAATTCCAGAAGGTCTTGGCAAGAATAGACTACCTTTTGCCGGGTGGTGGTGGCACACACCTTTACGCCTTTAATCCTAGCACTCAGGAGGTAGAGGCCCATGGATCTCTGCGAGTTCAAGGTCAGCCTGGTTTAAAAAAGCTAGCTAGTTCCAGGACAGGCTACAAAGCTCAGAGAAACCCTGTCTCTGGGAGGGGGAGGTAGGGGGGATATACTACCTTTCTCAAGATAGCTGACTCCTGAACTAAGCTCGGGCTCAACATGGAAACAGAGGCTAATGGAAGAGTTCTAGGTATGACCTTATGGCAGAGGTCACCAGGGCAGGGTTCTAGGTATGTCCTGATGGCTGAGGTCACCAGGACAAGGTTTTAGGTATGTCCTGATGGCCAAGGTCAACAGGGATCCTCCATACCCAGGAGGCAAGTTTCCTTCCTGTATGTGCACATCCCAAAGAAAGTCCAACTACAGATCAGATGTGCTCCCTCAGGACAGCATCCTCTGCATACACAGATCCTCAATTTACCATCTGCATTCACAGAGCCTTTTAAAAAGCCTGTGTTGAAGAAATAAATTGTCTTAGTCATTGTTCTATTGCTTTGCAGAGACACCATGACCATAGTAACTCTTACAAAAGAAAACATTGAGTTGGGGCTTGCTTATATTCTAAGGTTTAGTGCATTATCGCCATAATGAGAGGCATGGCTGCATGCAGGCAGACATAGTGCTAGAGTGGTACCTGAGAGTTCTACATCCAGAATGGAAGGCAAAGGAGGAGAGTGAGAGTGCCACTGGGCCTGGCTTGGGCTTCTGAAACCCCAAAGGTCAAATGAAGTGACATACTTCCTCCAACAAGGCCACACTCACCCCAAGGCCACACCTCTTAATGTCACTCCCTAAGCATTCAAATATGAGCTTATGGGGGCCATTCTTATTCAAACCACCACATAAATCTATCTATGAATTTCCTAGTGAAATCTCATTTTGGAATTTTCTGTATTTACAAGGCATCTAAGAGTTGATGCAAATGGATCATTAAGCATCCCAACAATCTGGTGGAAACCTAGGAAGTCCTACAACAGAAAAGGTCAATAAACTATCCCCTCTAAATGGCCACATACTGAATAATTTCAATTGTCAGATGCAGGCAGCATCTCTCAGAGAGGACCAGACGATCCTATGATATATGCTATTATTTTGTTGTTTCTTCTCTTCATGACCTCTGCTACTCAAGAACACTGGGCTGTAAAGCCTGCCAACTGTATTAACCAGAAAATGGAGTCCAGAAAATGCACTGAGTTATCATTAAAGGTAGCCTCTAGTGGTCTGTGGCATAGCTAACTGACATATACGTATCTTTTTTTGTTATTTATTTATTTATTAAAGATTTCTGCCTCCTCCCCGCCACTGTCTCCCATCCCCCCCATCAACTCCCCCTCCCTCGTCAGCCCAAAGAGCAATCAGGGTTCCCTGCCCTG
>NC_022012.1:79158554-79162462 GCF_000317375.1 Microtus ochrogaster | reverse complement strand
TTGGTGAGTTCCCGATAGAACATCCCCATTGTCTCAGTGTGTGGGTGCATATATGTATCTTAAGTAAAGTTTACACAAATGTTTTCATGGCTTGATCCCCAAGAGATTTTTCTTCCCCAGACCCAATGTACTCATGATACAAAACCTCTGGGCCACTGGGCGGTGGCGGCACATGCCTTTAATCTCAGCACTTAGGAGGCAGAGGCAGGCACATCCCTGAGTTCGAGCCCAGCCTGGTCTACAGAGAGAGTTCCAAGACAGCTAGAGCTACACAGAGAACCCTGTCTCAAAAAACCATAAAAACAAACCTGTGGCCACAGATATCAATACAGAGCAACAGATCCACTTTGCCTCCAACACAGATCGGGGAAACACTATAGAAAAGCTCAAGCTTAGCCCACGGAGAAACACAGAGAAGGCAGTCTTAGGAGAACAAAAACCTTGAAATGCTGCCTCACTTATTTCTCAATTTCTTAGGAAACCATGCTTTTTCAAGGAAAAAAAAAACCATTATTTTTATTTTGTTGGCTGGGTGAACCTCCCTTCCAACTTTGAAAGAAAGTTGTCCAGTATATAAGCAACCAACGCTGACTCCTTACAAACCCAGAGTTTAGGAGTTCGGAGAGCTTGGTGCCCTGGGGCCTGGGCATAACCTACATATAAGCAAATACATACCTCTTCAGTTGCTCACACGAACAACAAGAAGAAACTAGTTCACCGCAGACTGGAGAAATCTAAGGCTTTACAGCAGCTCAAACTGATTGTGCATATCAGATATTTACAACATGATTCATAACAGTAGCAAATTACACTTATAAAGTAGCAACAAAATAATTTTATTTGGGGGTCCCCATAACATGAGGAACTGCATTAAAGGGTCACAGCATTAGGAAGGTTGAGAACTACCGCTTTAGAGCTTTGGCAGTCTTTAGGTAGAAATCCCCTGAAGAAAACCAATGCCAACAGAAGTTATGCGCGCGCGCACACACACACACACACACACACACACAAACACACACACACACACACACACACACACGGCAGCAGGATAGCTAGAAAAGCCCCACACAGACTGAGAGGAACACGGAAAGCCCTTCAGAAAACTTCCATGCTTCTCACCATCTTCAGATAACTGTTTTCTTTTAGAGATATAGGCTAGGAAGATGAGGTTGAACCCAGGGATGGGGGTGGGGGCAGTGAACAGAAAGATGAAAAACCCATGGTTTCTAGTGCTCAGAAGCACAGACCTGGAGTCCGGGAAGAGTGTGCTTTTAAGCTTAGTGATTCCCCTTTCACAAAAGATCTTGAAGAGAAACCGAAGAGGTCATAGAGTCAAGCCCAAAGATCTAGGGAAGGAGGCAGGACAGACTAGGGAAGTGGAGGTCTTTTTGCCCTGGGAAGCGGCCTCTGCCTCTGCTTCAGTTCTGTGACCTCCCACACTAACCCGGAACAAGACATCATGATATAAGACAAGGACGGTAAGCAAAATGTGTGTGTTCACCTATTCTAATGCCCTTCTCTGCAGAGACTCTCTCAGCAGGCAGGCAGGGCCGATTCCCATGCAGCTCAGTGACAAACATAGCCTGCTTTATTACAAATGCTCAGTGGCTGTACGAACTGCAGATGATAATTCATGAAAGAAACTAATTCAGTTGAGTGAGGCAGTGGCTGTCAAACAAAGGACAGTGAATCCGCACTGCCGACCCGGCGCAGCCCACCAGCACTGCTAAAGAAAGGCTATGCTTTGCTAATTGCATCATCTTTAGCAACAGAGGCAGAAGACACAAGAGCTTCCTTTTCCCAACAAAGAACTTTGTCATGGGCGGTCCTCCCATTTTCAAATGTAAAATCTGTCAGGACAGTAAAACTCTCCACTCCGCTGGCTATCTCAAAGCATTAGAGCCCACACAGACAAGTTATCTATTAGTGACGAGTTGGGAGTTCTCACGTACCTAGATATATTGTTGAAGCTGAGAAAGAGGCGTTGGAGGCAGGGCAAATTATCCACATCTCTCTAGAAGAAAACAGAAAGCAAAAATTTATCAGTTGAAAGAAAAAAAGTACCGTATTTTAAAATGCTTTCTTGTTCAGCTGCTGGAAGGCATTCATGTCGCTCCCCCTCCCGCAGCCTCGCTCCACCGTTCATTTCTAGAGCATTCGGAGATCCATTCTTTGCTGCAGAGCTAGTGGGAGGGTTTCAGCACATCCGCAGGACGAGCTGCACCAGCGCCAGCAAGGTAAAAAGCAGTGGAGGAAGCGGGGAGCGCTGCGGCTAGCCTCCTTCAGCGTGCTTTTGGGAAGGATGCCAGGATGCTACTTCAGCATTTACTGTAGCATAGCGGTGTGATCAGGGCTTGTTCAAAGTCACTTTTCAAAGGGAGACATCCAAAAGCTTTCCAAACAATGGTATAAATTTCAAAGCGATTTGCCTCATTATTCTCAAACTTGGAAACAGATCCAATACAGAAACAACCACCCCCCCAAACAAAAAGCAGATCATAATGTCATTGGAGGGCACGATAAGGTCAGCTCCTAATCTAGGCACAACCCGAAGATTTAGACTGTGTGCTCAAACACGTGCTAAAAGCATTCCTGCAGTATTTTAAGAAGTTGCCCTTAGCCAATACTGAAGTATTTAGGCTGGGATGATTAAAAAACAGTTACAAAATAAATACACCCAACTTCAACAGGGAAAAGATAAATAAGAAACCTTCTGAAAAGCATGGCATACTAGCGGCTCGGACTCTGTAGAGGAAGTGGATCAACCTGACTTAGTCCAGAGAAGAGAGCAGCCGAGAAGCTGCAGGTGCAGAGTGGAGGGTGAGCTGAAGGGGCAGAGGGTAGTGGGCTGGAGGGTGGGCTGGCACGGTGGCCACACAGCCCCAGAGGCTGAGACAGGGCATTCTGGACTCCACACACTCAGCCACTTCCCATGTAAAACCGTTTTGTTTCCAGATCAGCATCTTCCTTCTGTAGTGACTATCATCGCTGGCTCCCTGAAAAGCCTGATTCACAAGCGTGAGGAGTGGCGTTTAGATCTTTCCATGGTCAAGGTGTAAGTCTATAGACCACAGGACAGCAGATTAACCACACACCCTCACCCCTGTGATTGTGAACTGTGTAAGTCGGTAAACTTATAGAATCATCTCTTGAAGCCACTTCTTTCTGACTTTCCCACACTTGAGGAGGAGTGCAGGTTTCACTCCAGGACCCCGTTTCCCACAGGAAATGGGAGCTGGTTTTTCATCTCTTCAGAAACAAGTCAAAGCTGACCTGGAAGCCTTCTCTCTACTCTCTTATCCCCACATTCCTCCTGAGCGCTACCGCAAGTATTTCTGGGCACAAGCATTGCTGGCACTCAGCTGGGGAATGGAGGCAGTGGCCTGCATCTCCTGGGAGGCAGAGCATCCTTTTAAGACTACAGTCTCATTGTCTCTCCCATGCCACAGGCAGAGCATACACACTCCTTTCAAGACATGACTGCTTTGCAATTAAAGTACAAACTCAAATTATTTTTAGGAATATATCAAGTTCTTTTAAAAAGTTGTAATGTTTCTGTATTTATTTTCTTTTATAAAATCTACCAATTTTTCAAAATCATTAACTGTCATTTCTTGATAGCTTTAAAACTACTCACAAAAAAACAAAAACTAAAAATCCAAATTTAGTTTATATACATATCAATAACCACTTCTGTAGCTAGCCTTTCCAGGACTTCAAAAAGCAGAATAATTATCTACAATATTTCTGTTGTCTCAAATTTAACATCAAGAGAAAAGAATTATTTTTTAATTTTCCTAAATATTTTAAGATATATTTTTATAGCAAAATTCTAACATTACAACAGATAAAAAAGAAAACGTATAGCCGGGTGATGGTGGCGCACACCTTTAATCCCAGCACTTGGG
>NC_022012.1:79156661-79158406 GCF_000317375.1 Microtus ochrogaster | reverse complement strand
AAAACGTATTTGTCATATTAATCAGTTACCTAGGCATAAATTTCTTATAATAAAAAGATCTGTTAAAAAATACTAAAATATGGCCTTCGAAAGGAAACTCTATAAGACTCAACTAGTAGGATTTACCACCCAGAGCAGGGGCTGAGGACAAGTGCTCAGTGTCCCTCAGCCAAGCACCTCAGAGGGTCCTGGGCAAGGCAGCATCAGGGAGAAATGGAAGAGGTCACCTGCAGTCTGGACGGCAGAGAGAAACGTTTACTGCACTCAGGGCGGCTTTGTTATTAACATCGGGATCCTCAATTAATGGGTAAATAAGTTAGTTCTAATGCCAGAAAACAAACAAACAAACAAAACCACTGGAGTTTAACACAATGATCCAAGTCTAACTTTGAAAATCTTGCTTAGCTGTGTCCAACAACCTGAATCCACTCTATCACAAATGTACCAATTTTAATTGAGCATAAAAGGCCTTCATTAAGGCTTTGTTTTTATAAAGTACTTAATGTACTTATTTTATTGCATGTGTACGAGTGTTTTGCCTTCATATATGTCTGCACAGCAGGTGCACACCTCAGGCCCCTGGAGGCCATTAAAGAGCATTGCACCCCTGAGGCTGTGTGGGTGCTGAGAAGCCAACCCTAGTCGTCTAGCAGAGCAGCCAGTGCTCTTAACCAAAGAGTCATCTCTCCACCCCTTAAAGCCCAATTTTCTCTTTTAAAATATTTCCTTAAAGGTCTGTAGTTTTCTTTTTAGGATCTGTAGGTTTTGCTACTGTTGTTGTTTAAAGTTTATCTATTTATTTATTTTAGTTTATGAAATTTAGATGTCATTACATTTCCCCCTTCCCCTTCCTCCCTCCATCACTTCCCATGGACCCTCCTCAAATTCATGGCCTTTTTTTTTATTGTTGTTACATATGAATATTCCTAAATGCATAATAAGCACAACCGGCTCAATTGCTATAATATTACTTGTATGTATATGATTTCAGGACTGATTATTTGGTACTGGATTCCCTGGGGTGAACTTCAAAAAATATCCTGCCTTTTCCTTCATAAACCAGACCAAGACTATAATGAGATAGCAGTAGACTTTAAGCTGAGCTTTGCCAGTAAGTTATTCTGATGGTAGGACTCAAATCCATCCACCTGCTTGACACCAAAATATGATGTAAGTATTTTGGAATGATAGAGGAAGGAAAATTGGGGGTTGGAAAGCTGTAAGGATGATCAAGCTTTATATCTCTTTAAGGAAAAGCCAACAAATTAATTTTCCTGTTACAGATTTAACAGTGCTAGCACACCTCCTCTGGAGGTAGCTATTTCACAGACAAAGAGACTATCATGGGACAGTTAGAATATTAATATATATAAGCATGAAAAGAAAATGTTAATACTGACCAAAATAATTATAGGTCACATTATTAATCTGCTCATCACCTTAAATTTATTGCACTTGAAACAATACTAAAAATCATATTCAACAGATTTCTGAAGCATGATTTAAAGATTTAGCATCATCTCAAAATATAATTTTGTTAAAAATGAAGCAGAATGAAATTATGAACTCTAAGGCTGACAAGGATCAGAATTCCTTAGTTTCCCAAAGAATGTCTTTGCATCTGAAGAATTTGTCTCCTCTGCTCAGTACTGTTCTCCATATTCCCTAACTCTGTATAGAACTGAATGACTCAGCAATCTGCCTGTCTAGAATGACTATTACTCATGACTCAGCAATCTGCCTGT
>NC_022012.1:79149022-79156561 GCF_000317375.1 Microtus ochrogaster | reverse complement strand
GTCTAGAATGACTATTACTCAGGCTATTCTTAGTGACTCTTCTACAGAGAAATAAAGAAGAAGCAAGGTGAAGACATGGGGTGCATTGAGGCAGTAAATAGGACAAAGGACAAAGAAAACTTCTTTACTATTGTTTTCATTTTAAATAAAAAAAGTCAGGATACAATACACATAGAGGAAATCATTTCAGTTTGGAAAGTTACAAATGGATTCACTGAGCATGTTTTAGAACAGGAACAAGAAAACAGTATTTCTTTTCATTAAAAGACTAAAGGCCTGAGGCAGGGAACTCCATAGGAGCAAAACTGAGCCAGCAACCTAAGCCAGAACAGGTCTGAGGCAGCAAACTCCAAAAAAGCAGGACTGAGCCAGCGAACTGAGCTGGAGTAGGCCTGGGACAGTGAATTCCACAGGAGCAGGAGTGGATTCAGATCAGGGTCATTTGCGGAAGCAGGACTGGGCCAGCAACCTAGGCCAGAGCAGCCTAAGACAGTGAGCTCCAAGTGAGGAGGAGTGGATCCAGACCAAGGATATTTACAGAGGCAGGACTGACCCAATGACCTGGGTCAGAGCAGAGCTGAGACAGTGAACTCCACAGGAGCAGGTACAGGGGAGCAAATGCTGAGCAAGCGGGCCAGAGCCAGAGACCGCTGTGGGTCTGGGTGTGAATCTGAGACCTCTGAGGGAGTAGACCTGAGCCAGAACCTTTGTGGGTCTGGGAATCCGTCTGGGACATCAAAGGGAGTAGGCAGGAACCAGAAACTTATGTGGGTCCAGGCGTGAGTCTGAGACCTCTGAGGGAGTAGATCAGAGTCAGAGACCTTTGCAGGACCAACTCCAAACCAGGGACCTCTGCAGGAGTGGATCCAGATCAGGAACATTTAAAGAAACAGGGCTGAGCCAACAAGTCTAGACCAGAGCAGACCCGAGACAGCAACAAAATCAACAACATAGAACAAAGAAAATAATACAAAGAATCAATGAGACAAAAAGTTGATTCTTCAAAAAAATAAACAAAATAGACAAAACTTTATCCAAACTAACCAAAAGGCAGAGAGAGGATATCTAAATTAAAAAAATCAGAAATGAAAAGGGGGACATAACAACAGACATGGAAGAAATACAGAGAATCATCAGGTCATATTTCAAAAACCTGTACTCCAAAAAATATAAAACTTAAAGGAAATGGACAACTTTCTGGATAAATATCACTTGCCAAAATTAAATCAAGACCAGATAAGCAAATTAAACAGACCTATAACTTTAAAAAAAATAGAAACAGTCATCAAAAGGCTCCCAACCAAAAAAAGCCCAGGACCAGATGGTTTCAGCTCAGAATTCTACAAGATTTTCAAAGAAGAACTAATACCAACACTCCTCAAATTGTTTCACACAATAGAAACAGAAGGAACATTGCCAAACTCTTTTTATGAGGCTACAATTACCCTGATACCCAAACCACAGAAAGACAATATTAAGAAAGAGAATTACAGACCAATCTCACTCATGAACATTGATGCAAAAAATACTAAATATACTGGTGAATCAAATCTAAGAACACATCAGAACCATCATCCACCATGATCAAGTCAGCTTCATCCCAGAGATGCAGGGATGGTTCAACATACAAAAATCTTTCAACATAATCCATCATATAAACAAACTGAAAAATAAAAACCACATGATCATCTCATTTGATGCCAAAAAAGCGTTCAACAAAATGCAACATCTTTTCATGATAAAGGTCTTGGAGAGAGCAGAGATATAAGGAACATACTTAAACATAATAAAGGTGATATACAGCAAGCCAACAGCCAACATCAAACTAAATGGAGAGAAACTCCCAGTGATCCCACTGAAATCAGGAACAAGACAAGGTTGTCCACTCTCTCCATATCTATTCAATATAGTTCTTGATGGAGCTCAACATCATTTTGAGTGAGGAAATACAGACCCAGAAAGTCAATTATCACATGTACTCAGTCATGACTGGCTTTTAAACATAAAGCAAAGAAAACCAGCCTATTAATCACAATCCCAAAAACCTAGACAACAATGAGGACCCTAAGAGACATACATAGACATAGACATACATAGATCTAATCTACATGGGGAGTAGAAAAAAGACAAGATTTCCTGAGTAAATTAGGAGCACGGGGACTTTGGGAGAGGGTTGAAGGGGAGGGGAGAGGCAGGGAGGGGAGCAGAAAAAAATATAGAACTCAATAAAAATCAATAATTTTTTTAAAAAAGACTAAATTAATTCCGAATTGCCTGTTGTGGCCATCACTTGCAGCCCAGACACACATGCTATCCAAGGACAGTACCCACTAAGCCATCATATTCTAACCACACATTTCCTTAAATGTCTATGAAAACTGTCAGTATCTGCTCAGGCTTCTAAAGGCACTAATATTCTTATTTGCACTTCCAGTTTCCTATCCTTTCTAGGGCAACTGATAGCAGTCAATCAGCTACGTGCTGCTTTTCTGATCTGATTTTCACCTACATGCTGTTGTCATTTCACCAAAGAAAAGCTAAGGAGGCATTACAAACTGGACTGGAAAGCAGGTGCTCGTGCTAAGGAGGGAGATCCCCACCCCTACACTCTAAAGCACTACTCTCATAGTCATGATGAAAAGGACTAGACACCTATATGTCATAGTCAATGGCCTTCCTGTATTTGAATGTGCACCTGAAATTTACATCACAAGCTATATATGTATGTATGTCTGTATATACATATATATATAATGTGTGTGTGTGTATGTGTGTGTGTGTGTGTGTAACAAAAAAGCTGACAAAAGTACAGCCTGATATATGTGCCCCTAAGCCTCCTAGAAAAACTGTCTGGAAGATACAAACTCAACAAGTTTCACAGCATTCTGAGGATCCCAAACTACTAACTTCTACAGAAAAAAACAACCACGAGGAAGACTGATCTGAGATGCAAATTGTCAAGTCAAGAACTGCTAAGACAGCGGGGGAGAGAATAACCTCAGTGCACACTACAGACATCTACACTTAAAAGTTACTAGAGATGCAGGGCACTAGTGGTGCACGCCTTTAATCCAAGAACTCGGAGGCAGAGGCAGCTGTATCTCTGAGTTCAAGACCAGCCTGGTAAACAGAGTGAGGTATAGGACAGCCAGGACTGTTACATGGAGAAATCTTGATTTGAAAAACAAAACAACAACAAAAAATCACTAGAGATGTAAGGAAAACATGGCACCAGGAGTGAAGAAGCTCTGGAGCTTTTGGAAAACATGATACACAACTTCTAGTAGGAAAAACAAAGGCTGGGCAGTGGTGGCACACACTTTTTTTTTTTTTTTTTTGGTTTTTCGAGGCAGGGTTTCTCTGTGGCTTTGGAGCCTATCCTGGAACTAGCTCTGTAGACCAGGCTGGTCTCGAACTCACAGAGATCCGCCTGCCTCTGCCTCCCGAGTGCTGGGATTAAAGGCGTGCGCCACCACTTTTAATCCCAGCGCTTGGGAGGCAGAGGCAGGCTGATCTCTGAGTTTGAGGCCAACCTGGCCTAGAAAAGCTAGTTCCAGGACAGGCACCAAAGCTACAGTGAAACCCTGTCTCAAAAACCTGAAAAAAGAAAAAAAAAAAGGAAAAAAAGCAATTACTGAAAACTCAATAGTTAAGACTGAAAATCAGATTAAACAAGAGATTTTTTTTGTATTTTTGTTTTTTCTTTTAAAGAATCAATTTCAAGGTAGGAGTAGAAAAGTAATAAGAAAACAACGATGTACCTGGGGGAAATTATAATGACAGAAATTATTAAAGCAGGATTAAGGAATAATCAACATAATGAGAAGGCCTGAGGTTTAGAGGAAAGAGAAAATTGAAGGTGCTTTTTATGAGAATGCAGATATACAATGTTCCCATAGCTAATGAAAGACATCATCATGCAGATTCTGGAAGCAAAAATATTAGGTTTGTTTATAAAATTTACCATTATTTTCCAATATATGCAGCAGTTAGAGGAAGTGAAGATGACAAAGCTGTGGTGGGGCAGTCTATCCCAGAGAGGGATTAGCGGCAACTGAAGGAAGGCGGTGCGCTGCTCACCCGTTCTCTTTACACAACATTCTTATGCACTAAAAGGAGAATTACACAACACCCCTGTACTGAAATTTCACAATTATCATAAAATAGGGGTCTAGGAGAAGGGCTCTGAGGACAGAGGTAGATACAGAAGGGAAGTGTGGAGCTAGAAAAACTATTTGTAATTATCACTTACTTTGACAAACATGACAATTCAGGTTAGTGGGGAAACAGGTCTTTTCAATAAAACATGGCCAAGAAAATAGATATCCATATGTGGATAAAATGAACAATCACCAACTATGTTCAAGTACATAGAGAGTTAACTAAAGGGAGCTCACAGCTCTGAATGAAGAGAGAAAGCTGTAAACTTTCTAGAAGGAACACAGGATAACACAGTCTGGACTCAGGACACAAAAGACACCAAGGACAGAGGAGGTCAAAGTATAGATGATGTCACCATAACTGGAAGCTTCCACAAACCAAATACTGTTCTGAAAAAGTAAAAATGGCAAGTCATGGAAAATATATTCTCTGTAGACATACAGATAGATACTGGGATAAAGAGATAGACAGACAGAGAGACAGAGCGAGGCAGAGAGACAAATAGCCATAGGAGACCCAGAGAGAGAGAGACAGAGAGAGAGATCAAAAGGTTGAATCTAGAATATCACATGACTTTTAGTAGCAACAGTCTAGACCAGTGCTTCATCACAGATGACAGATGAAATGTTTGAAAAAAACTTGGTGCCTTCACCCATCAAGAAAATGCAAATCTAAAATGATGGGAATTGTTTGTGAACGACACAGATGCTCAGTGCCAACTGTTTCTGATGAATTCAGCATTTCCAATAAAGTCAGACAGTTTCTGATAAATTCATACATTCACATGGCATTCCTTTGTTTCTACCTTGGAAAAATAGGGCTTTGGCCCACTAAAATAAATAGATAAATAAAAATAACAAGACCGGTCATCCATAGTGATTTTGTGTGGCCAAAAAAAGTAGAAAAAAGATTGGAAAATGAGCAAGCAAATGCTATGACAGCTTTTCTCCAGTGGAATCCAACCCAGCAATGGAGAAAATGATGACAAGCACAACAAACTGATGACTAACAACCCTTGCACTTCCCTGTAAGTGCAGGGAAGAATCCATGTGTACACATCCATGTGCTACACAGTAGCCTCACAGCTAACGACTATGCACACAGTAGAATCCAGATGTGTGCAGTCCACACCACCTAGGATTACATTAAGTCTATAAAGTCATTTCAACAACAAATCACCTAAGACTAAATTTCTAAGCATGCATCCCTGATATGACATGTATGTAGCTGTACACACTTTTTGTAAAGTACAAATGTAGTCAAAATCATCCAGAGACAGACATCAGAGTACCTCTGGAATAGGAGCAGGACTGACTAGAAAAGGGATGCAGAAGAACTTTCTAGAATAATAGAAACATTTCAGACACCATGATATGGTTGGCAGTTACATTAAAATAAAAACACTCTGACTTATACAGCTAAGATTTTATTGCACCTAGATTATAACTCAATCAAGTCTGGAGGGAGGCCCTTGGCAGTGTGGGAACATGGGGGATGCAGTACGCTCTAGAGGCTACTCTCCTGTCTACACGAACGGCCTCCAAGCAGTACAACTCCTTCTGTGGACCTCTGTAATATGCAACAAATAAAGCAGAGCTGGGGAGAGTTCGGTGGGGAGGGGTGCTTGCCACCAAGTCTGATGGCCTGAGTTTGTCCCTGGGACCAGTTTGATGTTAGGAGAGAGCCGCCTCTTGTCAAATTGTTCTTTGCCTCCACACCCATGCTGAGATACAACTCTGCCTCTCCTACCAGCCCACAAAATAACAGAAAAAATAAAGCAAAAATAAGAACTGTTGACATGGCTCTTACTTTGAAAGTTCTTTTATCCGTTTCAGAGGGCTGCTCAGTTGCTCCCTCCTCCTTCCCGCTGCACGGTTTGGCAGGGCACAGGTCAGCTCTGGCCTAGCTCAGTGACAGCACAGAGCCCATCTCCATGGACACATGGCTGTGCTCCTTACTACACTTGGTTCTTAATTATAGGGTAGAGGAAGTGCAGCCATCTTCAGCAAATCTCGTCTATTCCACTAGCAGTGGCTTAGGCTCCCAGTGCTCCAGTCCTGTCCCTTGGGGAGACTGAGTGATGCTCCATTTGTACAGAGCACTAGCCCGTCGCATTGGAGACTGTCTCTGTGTGGGCTTGCTAAAGATTCCTGGCCATTAGAGTACGCTCAGGTGCCTTTGGGAGAGCCAACACAGAAGGAATGCTGAGCTCTCAGCACAACTGTCACGGGCCCATAAAGAAGGCGCGGCTCCTTAAAAACAAGTACAGTCTGAGAATTTGTATTTGAGCTGGAGAACCTAGCTCAAAATGTCGCTTATGATTACTGAGCACAGTTGGGGTGAAGACCTGAGGATACAAACAGCGCATGCTCCTACAATATTGCTCAGGAAAGTTGTAAGTAATAAAGGGCACTAGCGCATAACGATGAAAGGAACAACTGCCAGGAAGAAATAGTGATTTCAGTTCTATTTTCTAGATTATAACTTCAAAATATTGACCATATTCTAGACAAATATTGATGACATGCTAGGCAATATAACAAATTTCAAAGAACCAATCCATTTTCATTGGACACAAAGCAATTAAATTAGAAAAAAGACAGCTATAATAAAATGAATAAGAAAATCATATATTTCAAAAATTAAAAATATACTCCAGGGGCTGGGGAGGGGCAGAAATACAGAGTGACCACAATGAAAACAAGTAGGACAAGAATTCTCATTAGATCAAAGGAAACCAAAACTGCAAAGACTGCAGTCAAAATCACCCAGCCAATTTCCCAAAGAACTTTCACTAAATGCCTAAGGAAGGCATTATCTTTAGCTCAGATCTGGAGATTCTACGTAGGAAGGCAAAGTGGGAAATCAAAGGATGTGCCAGTAAGAGGCCCTCTGTCCTGTCTGGGGCAGGTACAGCATTACAGAATGAGAACCAGAAGAGTAAGAGGAAAGGAATTGCAGCTCATCTCAAGTACTGCAGATATAAATATTACAAACAGCCTTAGCAAATGCCCTCAGGACTATGTACCAATGATGGCCTAGAATATGTGAGCAAGATGCTAAAATGACCTAAGGATTTGGAAAATTAATGTGCAAGCTCCATGGATTTAAGAATCAAATCTAATATGACCTATGTAAGAGTTACAGAAAGCATTTTAATAAAATTCAATTATCATTAATAATATAAACTTAAAGCAAATTAAAAAATAGAAGACAATTTCTTAGGCTGGAAAGAAGGTGAATTTTTGCTCTGTGAGCATGAGGATCAGAGTCTAGACCCCTAGCCAGTAAGGAGCTGGCAAGGCTGTGCACATCCATATCTCCTGTCTCAAGGCAACACAGTGGCTGTGCACATCTGTATCTCCTGTCTCAAGGCAA
>NC_022012.1:79144547-79148922 GCF_000317375.1 Microtus ochrogaster | reverse complement strand
TATCTCCTGTCTCAAGGCAACACAGTGGCTGTGCACATCTGTATCTCCTGTCTCAAGGCAATGCAGTGGCTGTGCACATTCATATACAATGGCAGTGCTAAATGAAAGATGCTCCGAGTCCTTTCTGTTCTGTGTGTACACATATGGGCACTGTTCCCACATACTCACATGCATGTAACACTCAAATTTCTTCAGATTGATAAATGGTAGCTAATGAACATAGCTAGTGATACATTTTCTTTAAAACTGGGAATAATTCAAGAACCCACTTGCACTTCTGCTTTAGCTTTATGCTAAAGGTTCTTCTAGCTCAGCTGAACAAAGAGCCATCGAATTCAGTGCCTAGTAAGGACCCTTCACTTGATGTCACCTTCTACATGTTCTCACATGACAGAGGGCAACAGGCTCCTCCAAGCCTCTCCTAAAAAAAGGAAGTCATTCCATTTGCCTACTCACTCCCTACCTCTCAAGCCCTTCACACTGGTGACAAGGTCTCAATAAAATGTTAGAGGGGGACAAACATTCAAACATACAGTGCATATATAATGGCTAGTAGGAAACTGCTATTGCTTTAGAAAAAAAGCAACAACCAAAAAAAGTGTAAATGGAACACCCTTTTAGATAATTTATGACATTACTAGAATAAGTACTCAGAGCAAGGTTGTTATAGATAAAATGAATGAACCATAATCAACAATGATTACACATGCTACCAACAGTAAAAAATCAATTTCTTACCAAAAATTTTACAATATTAACAAAAAATAAGATATGGGAAGAAATCCAGCAAAGCATGTCAGCTATCTGTGAACTTTCAAGACAACCGACATAACAGTCTTGCATCTACCAGCTATCTAACAATTTCTGTGCTGCCTTCCACAGAATGGTGTGCTCTTCTCTCTTCTCCCACCTCAGCATTGCTTAGTTGCCTATAGTTATTTGTGTAGGGTTGAGGACTCATACTCTCTCTCCTGTCTACTCTGGTATGTCTACTGCTGTCCTTGTTCAGCTCATGTTAGGACAGTCATGTTGGTGAGACTTTATGGGTGTAGCTTCTGACATTACTGGAGACACAGTCTCACAGCAAATTCCCTATCCTCCAGCTCTTACAGTCTTTCAGTCCCTCTTCCATAAACAATCATCTAATTTTATTTTTGAAAAAGAAGGCAAGAAAAAAAAAACAGGAAGAAGGAGTTGATTTCTAATTGGTCGAGAAGTCAGTTTCGTGGCTGAGACCAGGGTATCTTCAGAGCAATATTTTTAGTGAGATAGAAAAAACCAGATAAGAATGTGGTGGTTCTCAGAAGAGGCAGGTGTGGTCCTTGGGATGTTTTCATTTTCTGTAATGGGACCATATGGACATGTATGGAGCAGTCATGCTTCAGTATTAATTTGTTGTTATAGACTAACAAAAGCATCTAAAAGTTCTGTCTGTAGGAATGCTTTTACACATGTGCACAAAGAAGTGGAATGTTACTTGTACCACTTGTAATAATGAAAAATTGCAAATACAACTGTCCAGTATGAATTATAACCAAAAGACAGAATGCTATATTGCTACCAAAATTAGGGAACTAGAGCTAGACGTACTAAAACAAATGACTCTCATGGTGTCAAATAGAGCAAAACACAGAAGATATGCGCCATGAGATGCCTTCATGCACAAAACACTTAAAAGCATGCAAACCCATTACTACCTATTGTTTAGGAGGTGGCTTGGTGGTTGAGTGCTAACTCCAAGTGCAAAGCCCAGTGCTGATCCCTAGCACTGTAAACAAAAGGAGATGGAATCAGATGTGTGTGAAAACAAGCAACACCAACCTCAAGACAGAGGCTACTTCTGTGAGAAGACAGTGGCAGGGAGGGGAACCTAAAGCCCTGATCTGTACTTGAAAGGGTTTCATTTATTTCTCTGAGTGAGAGTTACCAATATTAATGTATTACTTTCAGTTACTGTAAATGTTTTAAGATTTTTTTTTTTTTTTTGGTTTTTCGAGACAGGGTTTCTCTGTGGCTTTGGAGCCTGTCCTGGAACTAGCTCTGTAGAGCAGGCTGGTCTCGAACTCACAGAGATCCGCCTGCCTCTGCCTCCCGAGTGCTGGGATTAAAGGCGTGCGCTACCATCGCCCGGCTAGCAAGATTTTCTTTTTCTTGAAGCAGAGTCTCACTCTAGTTCATGCTGATCTGGAAGTCACCATGAAGCCTAGGCTGGACTTGAACTCATGCTAAACCTCCTGCTTCTTCAGCCTCCTGATAGTTGGAAGAACAGGCCTGAGCATCACACCTAAGTTTTAATTTTTAAAAGCAGACAATGACGTGGGATTCCCCTCTGTAAGCTACGAATATGTTTTATTACTATTGGTTAATAAAGAAGCTGTTTCAGCCAATGGCTTAGCAGAGTAAAGTCAAACAAGAAATCTAAAAAGAGATATAGAGAGAGAGTAGGCAGAGTCAAGGAGATGCCATGTAGCTGCAGAAGGAGAAAGACACTGCTACTGGAACCTTTCCTGTAAGCCACAGCATTGTGCCAATACACAGATTAATAGAAATAGGTTAATTTAAGATTTAAAGATTATCTAGAAATAAGCCTGATCTGTTGGCCAGTGTTGTAATTAATATAGTTTCTATGTGATCGTTCAGGTCTGGGCATCCAGGAAATGAATGAACAGTCTTCTCCTACAGGACAACACCATGGAGACTAAAAAGATATTGAGTTTGACAATGACCCACTTTTCAAGACAGGACTGGCAAATGAACATGTGTCTTGACACTGAAACACTAGAGGTTTCTGTTCATGAGGATGAAGGACAAACCATGCTTCCTTCCCAGGGCTCAGGGGAAACACACTAACCTAAGTAAATTCACAGAAATCAAGAAAGCAAGAGAGTTGTCAGTGACAGATCAACATTTTGGATGGATTTCAGGAAGCCGGAGGAACTTCCCAAGAGACCCCGCTGAGGAAGAGGGCCTGCAGCTGGGAACCACAGGAGAGGTGCAGAGCCGCACACGTTCCCTTGGATGGGAGGCCATGCCGTTGTCACACTCGGTCTGGACATGCAAAGATCAGGCCTGGGTGACATGAAAGAAGCACATCGGGTAGGTGTGTAATTTAACACCTGCCTGCTCAACAGTTCCTGAACCAACAGTGACCCCATCCCACCTGCCGCATTCACACAGCCAGCATGGCCAGAGCAGCTGGCTGAAGTAGTCCCCAGCAGGAGCTCCAGGCCTGTGCTCTCAGAGGCAGGTAGAGTAGGTGGGACAGGGGAGTGGTGCTTCCTTTAGGAAAAGAGTTAGTAATAGCAACAAACAGGGGTGGGGCACGACAGGAAGGGCAGCTCAACCCACACAAAGGAAACAAAGTCCTTCTACCCAACAAAGTAAAATCTTTCTTATTTCAGTAACTACTATGTGAACCCACAGTTTCCCTCCATTCATCCTGAGGGGATGAGGAGGCTCCGTGTGTCCAACTTAAGAAGTTACACAATTGGGGCTGGAGAGATGGCTCAGAGGTTAAGAGCATTGCCTGCTCTTCCAAAAGTCCTGAGTTCAATTCCCAGCAACCACATGGTGGCTCACAACCATCTGTAATGAGATCTGGTGCTCTCTTCTGGCCTGCAGGCAGACACACAGACAGAATATTGTATACATAATAAATAAAAATGTATTTAAAAAAAAAGAAGTTATACAATCCAGTGATCAACTGGGAAGGAGACAGACAGAGAGAGACACTACTTCTCCCACCCTTATGGCTAAAGAAGGACTCAAACACCAGAGCTACCACCCAATGGAAGCTTTTATTTTAAAGTTACTAGCTGCAGGGCTGGGTCCTTCTGTGTTAGATCAAGGTTTAGTTCTGAGCACCCACACCAGGCAGCTCGCAACCACCTGTAACTCCTACTTCAGAGATGCCAAATCTCTGCACCCACACTTAAAAATAATAAAAAACAATAAATCTTTTGGGAGGTGTTCAAGACAGGGTTTCTCTGTAGCTTTGGAGCCTGTCCTAGAACACTCTCTGTAGTCCAGGCTGGCCTTGAACTCAAATAGATCTGCCTGCCTCTGCCTCCTGAGTACTGGGATTAAAGGCATATGCCACCACCACCCAGCTAAAATAATAAATCTTAATAATCACTAGTCATTAAATAGAAAAAAAAGCCAAATGTGGTGGAGGACACCTGTAATCTGCTACCTGAGAAGTGGAGGCAGGGATCAGTCCTTGGCTACAGAAGGAATTAAAGCCAGCATGGGCCCCCATGAGACCCTGTCTCACCCCAAATCTCCCACCCCCTCCCCAAAGAAAGAGTAAGGTGGTAACTAAACCTAAAGGCAGGAAAAGGTAAAGGAAAATTTAAAAGTTTTTTGGATTTTTTTT
>NC_022012.1:79142303-79143972 GCF_000317375.1 Microtus ochrogaster | reverse complement strand
GGTGAGTTAGAGCAGAGACCACACTCACAGGCAATTGGTGAGTTAGAGCAGAGACCATACGCACAGGCAATTGGTGAGTTAGAGCAGAGACCATACTCACTGGCCGTGAGTTCCCGGCCGAGCAGCATGTGCTTTCCCAGGGAAAGCCAGACTCCAAGCGGGAACATGCCAGGGGAGCAGATGGCTGCCCCAACTAGCAGAACTCTTTGGATGCTTACCGGCCCCAGTGTCCCGAGGACAGACTAAGTCCTGAC
Source organism: Microtus ochrogaster (assembly GCF_000317375.1). NCBI lineage: Eukaryota > Metazoa > Chordata > Mammalia > Rodentia > Cricetidae > Microtus > Microtus ochrogaster. Next base: position 79,143,718 of record NC_022012.1, on the reverse strand, counting down.
TGAGCAGCTTGTGAGGATTCAGCAACACAGCAAAGTAATCCAGCCCGGAAGCTCTGAAAACAAACAGCCCATCTCTACCATTCTGTCCAACCTGGGGAGGACCTGATGTGATTCAGAAATTGTGCAATAAATCCATGTCTTAGAAAAGGTTCAGGAAGTCTCCTCCCCTCCCTGAAGACATGGATGTTAGCTGCCTTATATTTTCTGGGAAAATGAAAGTGAAACCAATTCATACAACGGAGTGCCATCTGTCGCCAACATCTGCACGCCACAGAGAGCACACTGCACTCTTTCCTAAGGAAGGTATTCTGTTAGGGTGTGCCTCGTGTGCCTTTAAAAGCTCATGAAAGACACCAGAGAGCCCAAAGGCAGCTTTTCGACAGTGTGGAAACAAAGGGGACTTTAAAATGATAATGATGCCAAGTTCACTATGTTGGTATCTTCTCATAAAACTGAAGATGTGTTTCTAGTACCTTCCACCTTTGTATCAATACACAAGGCCTCCACATGAGGCTACTATTTAGGTGCCCGCTTCCAGCAAAACCATCAAGTCCTCCTACAGGGGTAGAAGTAAGGGTAGCCACCCTATGGATGCTGGGAACTGAACCCAGATCCTGACGCCACAGAGGAGACTAAGTTCTCACCGTTAAGTGAGGAGGAGAGATCACACTGTTTTAAGCTCCATTATTATTCTGCCAACACAGCACCACAGTCAAGTCCAGTGGTTCTCACCCACCCTAAGGCTTCGACCCTCTGTACAGCTCCTCATGTTTTGGTGACCCCAATCATAAAATTATTTCATTGCTACTTCAAAACTATAATCTTGCTACTGTTATGAGTTGTGATATAAACATCTGTGTTTTCTGATGGTCTTAGGCATCCGCTGTGAAAGAGCCATTCGATCCAAGAATGACTTCTCTAGTCGTCTGAGAGTTCAAGTCTTGTCCCCACAACATGTCTCTCCCCCTCTGCTCGCACACCAGTCTAAGCTGTCGCCGTGCCCTCTTTTAGAGTCAGCAAGCCAAGAGACGCAAATAACAACTGAGCCCAATTACTTCAGTTTTAGACAAATCTGCAATGAGCCCCAGACAGTTCCAGTGTCTCACCCATGGTCTCACAGCTGATTCGAGGTGAAGCTGAGACCCGAGCTAGGCCTCTACGGTCCTGGGCACTATTCCCTTTTCATCAAGAGGCCTCCTTAAAACTGCCAGAAGACAATCAACTGGACCTCTACTTCCTCTCTCTGTGCCTCTCCTTCTGGGCACAGCAGTCGCTCACCAATAGCCTCCCTTTCTCTCTCAGTACCATGACAGAAGGAATGACAAGCCGTGATCACGTACACCAGACGGTTCATTTAAAGGTAACACTTAGACCATTTTTGAATTTATATTTATCTTTTAAAACAGAAACCACGC
>NC_022012.1:79135466-79142123 GCF_000317375.1 Microtus ochrogaster | reverse complement strand
AAAAAAAAAAAAAAAAAAAAAACAGAAACCACTTTCTTTCCAGATCAACATATTACAAAGCTTCATAGTTATGGTCACAATTCAAATCCAGAAAAACAAAAACCTAGGTCACTTCTGATTCTGGTGTTCCACACTCGATACTAAACTACCATCAGTTACAGAAGCGGGCGCACCTGCAGCCTGCTATACGCACCACAGAAGTGATCTGATTGTGTCGAAGGTTAAGTTCAGTCAGAGAATCCAGACCGTTGAGATTGTCAACATGACTCAAGAGGTTCCTGGCAAGGTTTAAAACTCTCAAATCACACAAATGATTGACATTTTCAATCTTGGTTATCTGGAAAACAAAGGTGGGAGAAGAGCACGATTAGCATACGCATGTAATAAAACTCCAAAAATAAAACATTCAAGTCCCCAGATTTAGTGATAAGTTTATACTGAGACAGTTACAGTCCACTTAAAGGTCTCAAAGCAAGTCCTATGAAGTCATTTAACTTGTAAAAATGAGCCAAGGATCCTAGTTGACCAGTTGACATAATGAACATATCGAGTAAATTTTCTCAGATAACCAATGAGTCCCTTTGCAGCAGCTCTACGGCTGCCAGGTCCCACATCTACACACTTACCTGTCACACAGAAACTGACTCTGGCCCTGAGTCACATACTCACAGTGTTTGACAAGGCAAACCAAGCCTTTCAGAGCAAAAGCAAAGGACAGGACTGACCTGCACCTGCCAGGATGTTGAGGGCAGTGAAGAGTGCGAATGGACAGATGGAAGGGACTAGAAGCCCCTGTGGGAGGAAAAGATGGACGCTGGAACATTAGTGCTTAGGCCAGGAGACAATGCTCAGTTAGGGTGCAATATGGTAGGCACTAGCCCGTAGAACAAAAGACCTTACGTTGTGGAAGCCACGCAGGCACATAAGCACAGGGCCAGAGCAGAACAGCCTCAACTCTCAGGAGGTAAGGCGAGAACAGCACTGTGTTAAAGCCCCTGTATTACTCAGCAACACAGTCTAAGGTTGAGTGTCTCCTACACAGGAGCGGGGAAGGGTGCTCATCAACCTCTTCACAGGACTTCCTTAAGAAACCATGAGTTGCTCAATGTGTCACTTTTCACTAAGGGGATACATCTCAGGAGCTGGGAATATCCTCAGGGTTGAGAGAGCTTGCTGCTCCTGCAGAGGACCAGAATTCAGTTCCTAGTATCCACATGGAAACTCACAACTGCCTGCCTGCAACTCCAGCACCAAGGGATCCAATTTTCTCCTCATGGCACCTGTGTACATACACATGTATGTGTGCACATACATGCACACAAATCTTTTTTTAAGAATAGATCTCACCATCTGTAAATATGAATCTGCTCATTTACATTGCTATAACAATTTTATTTTTTAAAAATCTAACATTTCAAAGCAAAGTTTGCTAAAAGACTCTTTTTAGATTCACAATACAGTTTCTACGCTGTTATCTGCAACCAGCAAACACCACCTGGATTCTTTCTAGGCTCAGGAAGAGATACACACAGCGGTATATTATAAATTGGAAAACATATGAAGGTAACCTGTGGTTATGTTTAAATTTTGTTCCAAGGTTTATCATCTAATTGATTTAAAGTGAAATAAAATTATATGAAAATTTAAAAAGAAACAACAAGGTTATGGAAACATATAGATGGCAGAAATGTACAGATATAGAGTAAGGCATCTGACAATAAATATATGATGTAATTTGAAATATACAGACTTCATAAAATTGCAACGGAGAGACTGTATACAAGGAAATCAGTAATGTAAACATGTGCTTGAAAAACTCTCCCAAAATACAGAGAATAAGCAGAAATAGAAGAATGAAAGAAACTGGTAACTATAACAGAGAAAAGAAGTGATGCTTGAAAACATAAACTGAAACTCGGCTGGGCTCAAGAATGACAAATGGGTTACTATAGTTGGGGTCAGTGTGCCCCACAAGCCCCCATAGAAAGGTTTGTTTCCCAGGGTGTAGGTATTGGAAGGTGCCATGAATATTAAGTGAGGCCTAGAGAAAGGTCATTAGGTCACTGGGATGTACCCCTGAGGGGATTATGGGACCTCAACCTCCCCTCTTCTTCTGTTTCTTGGTTTAAGATGTGATGCTCTTTTCAGCAGTTCCTCCAGGGCAGCCACCTGATTTTGGATTTGAACCTTTGTGAGCAAAGCTGTGCCCTTCTTCCTGCTCAGTGCTTCCTGCAGGCAGTTTGCTGTAATGAACTAAGGAGACGAAGGCACATGCACAGCAGCTCTTCTTCCTGCACACATTCCTGAACATTCCTTTCAGAAAACCCTGCTTCTCCAATTTTTCATAGACCTGTGGGGTCTGAAACTAGATCTTCTGCATTTTTCTGTTGCTTTGACTTTGGAAACATTGTTAGTTCTTGTTCATAAGTATTTGTCTATAACTTTAAAAATATTTATGTTATATATATACATATATATATGAGTATTTTGCCTATAAGCTTGTATATGTACCACATTGTGCCTGGTGCTGCTGGAAGTCACAAGAGGATATTGGATCCCCTAGAACTGGAGCTATAGATAGTCATGAGTCATCAAGTGGGTGCTGAGAATTGAGACTAGGGCCTTTGCAAGAGCAATATATGGTCTTAACCATTGAGTAATCTCTCCAGCTCCATTATTCTATAAATCTGGAAATATATCACTAGGGATGTTGTTTAGTTTCTTAAAACTCCATAAGTCACAGCAACTGGTAGAATAAAGTCAGTTATTCTCTGATGTGGGATTCTCCTCTGTATGCTGTGAATACCATTGGATAATTAATAAATCTGCTTTGGCCTACAGCAGGGCAGAATTGAGTAAGGTAAAAATTCCAAGCAGATAAAGAAAAAAAATGCTAAGTCAGGGAGATACCAGGGAGATGCCAGAGGAAAAAGACGCCAGTGTGCCCTTACCAGTAAACCACAAGCCTTGTGGTAAAATATAAAATAATAAAAATGGCTTAATTTAAGATATAAAAGCTAACTAAATAGATGCCTAAGCTATTGGTCAAACAGTATTGTAATTAACGCAGTTTCTGTGTGATTATTTTGGGTCTGGGCAGCCTGAAAATGAACAAGCAGTTTCCACCTACAAATTGGTGCCAATGCAGACAACTACATACACATTACTCAGATAAAAAGGGTTTATGTGCTACACGGTGCTATCCAGAGTTGAGGTGGAGAGGGTGGCTCACACCCAGAAGTCTCAGAGGCAGTGAAAAAACCTTCGTCATGTTGGACTGGGCAGAATCAAAAGGCAAAACAGCCTTAGTCCTAGCCATGCTGCTTAACATTTTAAGAAGCGGTCCTTGTCAGAAAAGGATTACAGATATGCAATAAAGACAGATTCAGACAAAAATAAACCTCTAAATTGGTCATTGTGTGTTGAAAAATGTACATAGGCTTGAGAGAGAGAAAAAAGAATATAGACAATTATGATATAAAAGACTATAGACAGTCATAAATTTTAAAAAGTAAAAATAATAAAATAAATATTAAACTTATAAAAAGTAATAGAGTTAAAGAATAAGCCATGTAAATATAAAAATACACAGAGAGACTGGATTATGTATATCATTGTTTTCTTTAATTTTTTACTGTAAATGAGCTAAATACAGAGAGACATTTTATTGTAATAGTTGCTAAGCTAAACCACATATATATTTTAAAGGTATCTTGACTTCAAAACTTGTGCCTAAAGATATGTTGCTTTGGAAAAAAAGAGGTTATTCTTTTGCTTCCACAGAGGATGAGAATCTGTGGAATCCTTTCAGACTAATATGGTTTAATGGATCAAGATCCCCCAAAAGGTCTCCATAAACCACCAAATACTCTGCCCAATGAAAAACAGGTTTTTTTAAAAAACAACAACAACAACAACAACAACAACAAAAAACTAAGCCCAAATTTTGTTTATAAAGGTTGGTTTACATTTAAAGGGGATATGATATAGAGATGAATATATTTAATTGGTATGGATCTTAGTCTATTGATACAAATTTGAGGTCAATTTTGTTATATACCTCTCTGCTCTTGTTTAAGGTATTGTGTTTGTGCAGCTCATTTAAAAATGTAATGTATAATTAAAAATATAGGTTAATAGTTAATTATCTAAAATAGTCAATCTTGTAGTCATTTTAGTTAGGTTTTCTAGATTATATATAGGTATATTTTAATTAGATAAGTATTCTTCAAACCTTTCAAAGACTAACAGAATATGGCATTTAAAATTTTTAAAATTTAGGACTTTTCATGACAATGAGACACATCTGCTCCTGGCAGCACCAATTATTTCAAGAGGAAGATGGGCATCAAAGAGGCTCTTTATGAAGTTTGCTAGCCATTTGGACAAGAGACTGCCTTTGCCTGAACTGCTTGATGTTATGCTATATGAATTGGACTCGCAGAAAAATGACTGCTAAATTTGCCTAACGGTGAGATGGTCCTTCAGGGTTCCTGCTTCATGAAAGAGTCTGCCAGACATGCTGCAGAACACAAAAGAAAGTGACTGACAACCTGCCAATATAAGCGGGACTGTCTTTAAAATTTCCTGCTTTGTAGAAATGTCTGCTAAATACTATGGGCCTGTGGGCTAAAGATGGATGACCCAACATTACAGAAGAACTTTGGGTGACTGTCCAGGCAACAAGATGTCTCTGTCAATTCTAGAGTTTTGAAAGTTGCTTACAATGTACTTCCTGTTTATCTAGGTAATATTATATCCTTCTGGAGTCTTTAATGGAGTTAAAAATAGCTATAATTATAAAACATAAATATAAAAATGTAGACTCACAAAGATAAAGTATTTCCTTTATTTGCCAAATGTAAATAGACTAAATGTTGTAACTATAATTTCTGCTTGATAACTGCTTTGTTATATGTTATCTTGTATGTTAAAGTTAAAATCTTCCTTTTTATTTAGACAGAAAAGGGGAAGTAATGTGTGATTCCCCTCTGTATGCTGTGAATACCACTGGTTAATGAATAAAGCTATAAGGGCCTATAGAAGGGCAGAATTGAGTAAGGTGAAAGTTCCAAGCAGATCAAGGAAAAAAAAAAAAGGCAAAGTCAGGGAGATGCTATGTAGCTGCCTGAGGAGAAAGACACCCATGTGCTGGTACCAGTAAACCACGAGCCTTGTGGTAAAACACAAAATAATAAAAATGTGTTAATTTAAGATATAAGAACTAAAAAGATGCCCAGGCTATTGGTCAAGCAGTGTTATAATTAATATAGTTTCTGTGTGATTATTTCAGGTCTGGGTGGCTGGGAAACAAGCAGTCTCCGCCTACAATTCTCTCAGCTATGGACAAAGTTACAAGCACAGAGAAAGTGACAGAAGCTCTGGGCAAAGGCTGTGCAAAGAGCACACACAGAGGCTTTGATTGATCTACCATACATAGACAAAATGGCAGGAATGTTGAAAAGGCCTAACTGTGAGCACACTGACTAGAATCCAGGGCTTCTGAATGCATAGAGAAGGCTAAGTCTTGATGTTTCCACTTTTAAAATATTTATTCTATCTGTTACCACATACCGACCACTAAAGTGTCCCCATTGTGAGATTATTCTGACTTGTGTCCCATCTGTCCTCTCACCAGAGAACAGTTTCTCCCTGTGCCAGTCAGTCCTTTATCATTTAATATAAGCTAGAGTTATCCAGAAAGGGGAAACAGCAACTGAGGAAGTGCCACCTCCCAGGTGGCCTGTAGGGAAGTCTTTGGGATGTTTTCTTAATTGACTTATGTTGGAGGGTGCAGCCCACTGCATGTAGTGCCACCCTTGGGCAGCTGGTCCTGGTTGCTATAGGAAAGTAGGCTGAACAAGTAAAGAAGAGAAAATTAGTAAGCAGCACCCCTCCATTGCCTCTGCTTCAGTTACCACCTCCAAGGTCCTGTCTGATTTCCATTCAGACTATAGACTCTAGGCTGAAATAACCCTTCCCTCCCCAGGGTGATTTTGGTCACAGTGTTTATCACAGCAGTAGGAAGCAGGCTAAGACAGCTCCTCTCCATCTCTTTCCACCCTCCGATCCATTTCCTGACCAGAACCGTCACTCCTCAAAACACTTTCACATTCATAAGACAACTGTACTGAACATGATGTCCACTAATCAGTCTTAATTTCTAATGAAGTGGAATGAGGTAGAAAAGACCAATTATTAGATATTGATTGATTGATTTAGTGATTCACTTACAGCACTGCCTGTTTGCTAGGCATGGCTTCACTTGCAACATGGGACAGAATGACCTGGAGACATAACTGAAATAATGATTTGTTGCCCTTAACAACCTGATGACTGCCACATAGGCTTCTTGCTGACTTCCATGTAAACTTCTATGAAATCTTGATTGCTTGCTTACCTACCTTGTGGTTTGAGAGTATAAAATGGGAATACAAACTAGATCCAGCATTGAAGGCTTGCAGGAGCTGTCCTGGCATTGGTCCACCAGTGACCTCTCCTCCCTTCCATCTCACAGGTGTTGGACTTCACGGGTGACATCACCTCCATTCTGTCTCACAGGTGTTGGAGTGCACGGGTGACATCACCTCCCTTCCATCTCACAGGTGTTGGAGTGCATGGGTGACATCACCTCCCTTCCATCTCACAGGTGTTGGA
>NC_022012.1:79122056-79135366 GCF_000317375.1 Microtus ochrogaster | reverse complement strand
CACGGGTGACATCACCTCCATTCTGTCTCACAGGTGTTGGAGTGCACGGGTGACATCATCTCCCTTCCATCTCACAGGTGTTGGAGTGCTTACTCCAGAGAGGTTTCCCCCATTGCTAATGAGAGTGGATTCTAAAGATCAAACATTCTCCCTTAACTGGTGCCTAAGCTTTATTTATTTTTATTGCATTTACTCATTTATTTGGGGGGAGGCATGAGTGCAGAGGTCAAGAACAACTGTGGGAGTTTGCTCCCTCCTCCTGCCATATGGGCTCCTGGAGTAGAGCTCGGGTTGGCAGGTCTGGGAGTGCATGCCTTTCTCCATTAGCTGTCTCACAGGCCCTGATGATACTCTGATGTTTGTATTGAATGGTTTACCTCTGGATATATTTTTTGTGACCTAACATCACAAAGGCTCTACCCCTTTGCTCTGAAATACACAAAAGTTTTGCTTGTTGAAGTTTAACATTTTAAAGGGAGACTTAGATTCTCATTTCAAACTCCCTCCTTGTTGCTACAGAACTTAAGGAAATAACTATTTGGTACAAATGTGCAATCTTAATATCAGACTGTCATAGCACGGTGAAACTTAGGAATGCAGTAAGGTCCTGAACAGTGGCCAGCAGATGACGCTTGCACACGATCAAGTGACATGGTTTTTGTCACTGGTGCCTGTGAATTCTCAAAGGCATATTGTAACTTGAAAAACCTCAAGTATTTATTATTTCAATATCAAGATAATCTCATTAAAAGTATTAGCATCACAAAATGCTTCTTTTGTAGTGATAGTTTTAAAAGTAGTATGACTGATGGCTGGTCTGGTGGCCAAGCTGGCTGAGTGTGGAATGAACTGAAACACAGGCTGACCTGCACTCCATAGGGGTTTCTTCATCAGATTACCTGAACTAGGAAGATCCACCTTTAAATGTGGGTGGCACCTTCTGATGACAGCCCAGATACATGGGTACAGAAGAGGGAAATTGCTTTTTGCTTGCTTGGCCTCCCTCTTGCTGGCAAGGTCCGCTGCTGTGGTCCCTTCACAGGTGTTAGAGCCAACTTTTCTGGGCTTCCCCTGGACACTGAAGACCAGCAGCTCTCCCAGAATCCTCCAGGCCTGTGCACCAGATTGGGACTGCTGAAACATCCAGGCTTGCAGGCTGAGCAACTAGTGGATTTTTGTCCTCTCCAGTGGGAAACAGCAATTGTTGGACTATGTGAACCAAACTGTATGAGACATTTTGATAAAACACACACATGCACACACTCGCACACACATGCTCATGTGCGCCCGCGCGTGCGCGCGCACATACCCACAGAGTCATAGTCACCATTTCTAGTCCTGTGATGAAACACCATGATCAAAGTAACCTTGGGGAGGAAAGGGGTTTATTCAGCTTACACTTCTACACTGTAGTCCATCATTGAAGGAAGCTAGGGCAGAAACACAAACAGGGCAGGAATCTGGAGGCAACGGCTGATATAGAGACCACTGGGGGTACTGCTTACTGGCTTGCTCCTCATGGCTTGCTCAGCCTGTTTTCTTATAGAACCCAGGATCACCACCCCACAGATAGCACCTCCCAAAATGGGCCAGGCCCTCCCACATCAATCACGAACTAAGAAAAATGCTCTACAGCTGGATCTTACGGAGGCAATTTCTCAATTGAGATTCTCTCCTTTCAGATAACTCTAGCTTGTGTCGAGCTGACATAAAACTAGCCAGCACATATACAGGCTATCAGTTCTCTTCCTATAGAGAACCTTGACTAAGATGAAATATCAATTCCTTAAAACCATAAGGGCATGATGGTCACAAAATCCAGTACACTGCTTACCTCTGACGAGCAAGCAAGGGGCAATGAGGGAGAAACACTGATGCAGAAAGAAGTCAGGAAGATTATGGTTCTTGAGAATTTGCCTGAATAAAGCCTATCATAATTAGACAGATCCCAAGCTCTCATCTGTGATTTACTTCTAAGAAGCTATGAAATCCTGCACCAGAAGGCTGAAGACCTCAGATCCGTAAAGCGACTCTTATAATTCAATGTTAGTGTGATTCTTAAAACATTTATAACAAAATGTGCTGGAGACTTTCAAAGAGAGAGGGACACAGACAGGGAAGTAAGGAGGGAGGGAGGGAGGGAGGGAGGGAGGGAGGGAGGGAGGGAGGGAGAGATGGAGGGGTGAGAAAGAGCTGTACAATACCTGATTTCCATGGAGGTCCAAAACATCTAAATTTTTTAAATTCTCCAGATTTGAGATTTTCTTGATTCTGAAAATTAGAATAAGTAGAATTGAATAGAAATATAGTCACATCTTATCTATGAGTAACTCAAAGCCTGCTGAAGCAGAATGGTATACTCATTTTAATATTTAAATTCTTGATCTCTCAGTGAATACACACAGAGCAGTACTGTTACTGCTACTGGGGGAAAGATGCATAAATGTCTTATTTTAGAGAAAAGCAATTCTACTTCTAACCTTAGGTCAAGGCACGTGTTATGGGAGGGGGGAGGCAGTGCCAGGCACAGTAGCACATGCCGATAGTCCCAAAGCAAAAGGATCACTTGAGTCCAGAAGTTCAGGCATTCGGAGCCAGCCCAGGCAACACAGTAAAATGGTACTTTAAAATTAAAAAAAAAAAAAAAGCACTTGGTTTTTGTTTTATGTTTGTTTTTTGTTTTTTGCTTTTTTTTTGCAATTGCATTGCTAAATTTAACTAACTCCCTGGTGGTTAGGCCTACCCGTGTTCTTCTCTGCTTTGCTACTCACAGGACACTCTCTTAGCATGAAAGGCTTCTTTTCATTGTTCCTATGGACCCCACAGATTCGCACCATAACTACTCAGTAGAGGCCAGGAAATAAAGGAAAGATGTCATCCTTACCAAAGCATCTATCATTACTTATTCCTGCTCTCATTATTTATTGGGTTGAAGAACAGTGTCCACCTTCCCCGATGCTTCCAGAAGCCAATCATCATGCTAGCACAGTACACACTTAAACCTCATCAACAGTTATTGCTTTCAGGCCTCAGCCACCTGACATCATTGCCAAAGCAACAACGACTCCATCGCAACCCAATTCAGTCCAACTTACTGATAAAAATGGTGTCACCTCCCACCAGATAGCACTGCTGCATGGCTGTAGCTCTTTTCTCCATTCAGACAGACTACACTTCCCACAATCTCCTTACTTACCTCTCCTAAAACTTCAGAATCTGTTCTTTTCCTGGAAAACACACTATTAAAAAAAAGCACTCCTACTTCATTTCACCCAAACCAGAGCATCCTTGTGGACTCAAAGGCCTTTATCTAAGGCCAGGTACTTCATACCATGCTAGCTAACATCTAAATATTTGGTTAATAGAAATATAAATGAATAGTGAAGTACAATGGAACAGACAAAGCTTTGATGATTTTTTGTTCCTTTTTTTCCCCCTTGTTTTTGGGTTTTCTGTTTTGCTCCTGATAAACCTAAAACACTTGGAGGGAGTTACTGAAGCAGAACCATACAGCTTAGGAAAGAGCTGTGCTTTTTTAACAACAATTTGATCTCATGGCTATTAGAGAAGTCTGATGTGGGAGTGTCATTTATCAATCTGTTGATTTCATTGGTTAAGCAATAAAGAAACTGCTTGGCCCTCATAGGTTAAAACATAAGTGGGCGGAGTAAACAGAACAGAATGCTGGGAGGAAGAGGAAGTGAGCTCAGACTCGACAGCTCTCCTCTCGGGAGCAGATGCCTCAGAGAGATGCCATGCTCCCATCTCCTGGCAGACGCACGCGATGAAGCAAGATGCCAGGTCAGACATGCTGAATCTTTCCCAGTAAGACCGGGGCTACACAGATTATTAGAGATGGCTTGATCGGGATATCAGAATTAGCCAATAAGGGCTAGAGCTAAAGGGCCAAGCAGTGTTTAAATGAATACAATTTGTGTGTTGTTATTTCGGGCATAAGCTAGCAGGCGGCAGGGCCCGGGGACGCAGCCCCGCCACTCCTATTACTACAGAAGTCGCTGATCTGATCCCATTCTTTCATATTCCCAAACTGACAGTCCCTAAAACATGATTCCAACTCTTATGTGGATCAGATTCAGCTGAAGAGCTTGCTAAAACATGAATGATCGGCTCCTCCTAGTCAGTCTCCTTTGAATTAGCTTGGTCCTCCAGTTGGTTCCCACATCGAGTTAGTCAAACAATGGCCTACAGTTAAGCTACTTATTAAGAAATAGGAGGGATGTGTGTGTGTGTGTGTGTGTGTGTATGTGTAGTATGTGTGCATATGCACTGTGTGTATACATTCACTCGTGTATGCAAGTGTGTGTGAAGGTCAGAGGGTGATGTGGAGATATCTTGCTCTAATCACATCTCTGCCTTATTTATATATTTTGTTTTTGCTTTTCTTTTTGAGACAGGATGTTTCTCCAAACGTGAAGCACACCATTCTGAGTACTCTGCCTGGCCAGCAAGCCTATCTCCATTCCCCATCACTGGGATTACAAATGTACATGACCATGCCTGGCATTTTAAATTGGAAATCTGAACTCAGGTCCTCATGCTTGTGCAGCAAGCATCCTGCCCACAGAGCCATTTATCCAGGCACAGAATTATGGGTTTAACACTCTGAAACTTATTCTCCATGGATAACAGAAATTGTCCTCATCCAGAGCACTCAGATCAGAGGCCCAATGGAGGCCACATGAAGTTATTACAGCAAAGTGGGGCTGGAGGTTTTTGGGTAATCACGTAAATGACAGTGAACCTGAGACCTGAGGGCTTAAACAACATAAAGGCAATGGCACTGAAGAAGCTCCGCCCACCGGCCTTCTGAGCCTAGAATCTTGCATGCTCTAATTTTCAAAAGAAGCTAGAGAAACCTGTTCTGACTAACGGGAGGCAGAAAGTCATCCACAACACACAGCTGGAGATGCTCAGCCAGATCCTTCATGCTCAGCAGAGCTCTGCATCTAAGAGTCTGTAGGACTTTTGTCAGATGTCCAGCTAGGAGCACGGGCAGATGTGTTAGGAATCAGAGGCATATGTTACAGATACCTGAGAGGCACCCAATCTTAGAGAGTGTAGCACATTTTCTTGTAACATGTTTCCCTTTGATTCATGGGCACTAGCAGTTCAAAAACTGTTTAACAGTGTCTCCGGTGAAAATCCAAATATAGCTTGCAGAGCAAGCAAACAAAAAGACGGAGGAGAAGGAGAAGAAGGAGGAGGAGTCTTATTAGATTGTTTCTATTGTAGCAAAATAAGCACAAAGCAGAGGGTGTTAGATCCCTCAAAGTAAGAAACCTCAGGTACTTCAAGAAGGCCAAAACAATGCTGTCTTCTGGGTCAAGATGAACAAATTGCTCCTGAGAAACCGAAAAGTAGAAACAGGCAGAAAGAACAGAGAGATGATTTTAACTGGATGCAACCAGAACCAGCCTTTGAATCTTGTTTACATTAGAGATGGGGATCACAGATATCTCTAGAAAATATCTGCATCTAAGGATGAAAAGGGAGATATATTTAGGCCACTGCACTAAAGAATAAATGTGAGCTAGGCACTAATAACTCAGAACAAGAAAGGAGCCAGGCCTGTGGAAGCTGGCACAGAACATGTGGAAAAGAAAGCCTTAAAGTCAAAAGTCAGCTCCCTCCTCACTTAGCTCAGTGAGCTGCTGGAAACCTACTCCTGGTGTGTGGTAGTTTTTCGCAACTGACTATGCCAGATCCATTTGACCACTCCGTTTTCACGTCTCTAAAATGAAAGGACTGACTTCTGAGATCACTCCATATTTTAATATTCTATGGGCTTATAATTTCCCAAATTCTCTCAAACTATGTGAAACTTTTTCTTTTTATTTTTTCTTCAAATTTTAAATTTATTTATTTATTAAAGATTTCTGTCTCTTCCCCGCCACCGCCTCCCATTTCTCTCCCCCTCCCCCAATCAAGTCCCCCTCCCTCGTTAGCCCAAAGAGCAATCAGGGTTCCCTGCCCTGTGGAAAGTCCAAGGAACCTCCACCTCCATCAAGGTCTAGTAAGGTGAGCATCCTTTTTCTTTTATTCTTATGTTTAACTATGTGTTTATGTGTGGAGGGCCAGTAAGCACACTGCCCCCAGAGGCCAGAAGAGGGTGTCGGTTCACCTAGAGCTGGATTAGAAGGTTTTGAGAACAGGCCTGATGTGGACGCTGGGAAATGAACTGCAGTCCAGTATGCACTCTTGACCACCGAGCCATCTCTCCAGCACCTCAAACTCTGGAATTTATTTTTTAGTGGAATTCTTAATGCAACATTTGAACTAATAAACTAGAAACTTTCAGAAAAACATCAGGGGGAAATATGATGCTAAAATCTGGGACATGACCTTGAGAATATAGTTAAGAACACATCTCCAAACACAGCACTTTGAATATTACATAATTTAGGCTGAAATAAAGTAAGAACTCTGGAGAGACAGGAAGGTCACACTAACCTCCTCCCACCATTTCTCCCTAGGGTTATAAAAAGACTCTCTGACCTACATCACCCAAGAGTACATCCTAAGCCCTTTATAAACAGAAGCAATGGGAATAAAACAGCCACAGGAAAGCCTGCACTAAGGGCCTTGCAGAGTCATCCAGAGTACAGCCATGGACAACATGGACGTTCCTTCTGCCCAACACAACCCGCTAAGACTGCCCACTAGTCATCAAACCTACAAACACAATGTGACTTTTAATCTGTGTCTTTGGGTCTTCTTATCTGAAGACCACTCTGTCATATTAGGTTATATATATTTTCTCTTACAAACGGTTCTTTGCTATCAGGATGTCAACCATGAGCTTTGAAAAGGCCAAAAACCAAAAGGTATTACTAATTTTTAGACTCTGTTAATCCTTCTTCTAAGGTATTCAAAGTTATTTGGCAAAACTGAATGAAAGTTATAAGTGATATCAAGGCCACGAGTCAGGAATTGTGTAGCTACTGCCTGACAGAGCTATAGCAAAGGAATTGGGACAGTACACAAACAAGATGTGACACTAAAACATATCGGGGGCTGGAAGGATGACGCCCCCGGTAAGAGCACTTGCTGTTTTTGCAGAGGACCTGGGTTTGGCTCTCAGCACCCATATCAGGCAACTCACAATGGCCTGCAATTCCAGCTCCAGGGATTTAACGCCATCTTCTGGCCTTCATAGGCACCAGGCACACAGGCAGTACAGAGACATGCACTCAGGAAAACACACACACATATACATAAAATTCAAACCATAAACAAATTTAAATAAAACATATGAGAACTACTCTCTGAAGAAGAATTTACCACTGATTTAGCAATTGCAAAATAGAAAATGTCCCTCTCAGGTAAATACCATAAAGTCAAAGCTGGACTCTTCCAATTACTTTTATCTAAGGCATGGTGCTGGAGCAATGCCATGATTGTCAGACTGGGTATCACAGAGCAAATCAGGGTAGATTCTTCCAGGGCTAGAACTCAACCCAGGCTCTCATGAATACTCGGCCAGTGTGCTACTGCTGACTTCCGCTCAGCTTTCCTCTAGTAATACCTACAATATTAGTCTGTGACTTACACCTGAACATTCCATGGATTCTATTAGGCTACAAGCAAGAACTGCTTCCACGGGACCTTAGCAGCTAAGAGTGCTGCCTATGCAAGCAAGGAACTGAATTTGCATCCCAAACATCCACATAAAAGCTGGGTGCAACAGTAGGAATATCCTGGGGCTCACTGGCTGGCCAGTCTGATGCCCCGCCCCACATACCCAAAAGGCAAGTTCTAGGTTCAGTGAGAGACCTGCCTCAAGAGAAAAAGGCACAGTGACAGAACAGGACACCAAAGGTCCTCCTCTCATCTCCACATGCACTGTGAGCACCTGCACAGACATGTAAACATATACACATCTGTTCCTACACACACATGCTCTAATGCACATGCACCCATGTGTACAGTGCACACTCACACACACCCTGTATACACATACCCTCCCAACACATGCAACACATGCACATACCCACACAAGGAGAGAAACTGCTTCACAAATACCTGTTTTTCCCTAACAGAAGGACACGGAGAGACCTCAGAGTGGAAAGCCCACTGATTTCTTCAATCTGGTTATCATACAAGTCCAAGAATATTAACCTCTGTAGATTAGAAATATTCTGGATCCGAGTTATAAAATTGTGCTGAAAATTCAATAAACGAAGGTGTTCTTCTCCATCGATGATAGGACACACAGTCAACTTCTGTCTAGAAAAAAAATGTAGGTAAGATTCTGGGTCAGTATCCTCTTCCTGCTTCCTCTATCAAATACGATTAAGTAGTATGTTCGTACACCCAGGCTGTGAGAAGGAAAACGTAAGTTGGAGCTGGAGAGATGGTTCAGCAGTTAAGAGTACTTACTGCTCTTACAGGGGACCTGGGTTCAGTTCCCAGTACCTCACAACTCAGCTCAAAACTGCAGTTCAAGGAATTCCAGCATTCTCCTTTGACATTCACGGGCTCAGGAAAGCATGTAGCACACAGACATACACTCAAGCACACATGCATACAATTAAATTAACATTTTTTAAAAATAAAGAGGTTATCTGGACTACTTCCTGACCCCAGGAAGAGACCTAAATTTAACCATGAATGGGGGGGGGGGAATGACAATGGACACTGACAAGGGTAATCATTAGAGTTAAGTCTAAACTCTCATTGTATTTTAAAACGAGTCTCTAATATTAATTTCACATGACTTTAATATCAAAAGCTTTCAAATATAATTGTCTTTCTGGGAGAGGTTTAAATGATCAAACCAAGTCACAAAACCAGAAAAAAAAATGCGTTTGGTATCAGTCACTAATGTCAAAATTTCTCTGAGTGACTAAGTCATGGGAGCAAGAACCATACTAACAGGCTTATTTTAAATCACTGACTCACAAAAGTTCATGAGAATGAGAAGAAATTCTGCCATCTACAACAGGGAACACTGATGGAAAATTCCATGCAAAGCCCCTTAATCGTAAGGCAACCCTTACTGAGCAACTCCTCACAAGGCTGGATGCTGGATTCGATTGTTCAACATCAGCTTTAACTCTGCAGAATATTCATGGTTTTCAAGACCAGATGGGACGCAATTCTGTGTGTATTTGGTTGTATTTAAAACAGTGCACTTCTTCTGTCTCCTCTCTGGAGTAAATAAAGTCATGACCCTTGAAGAATTCTCCCCATGTCATAACATGGTGAAGGAAGAGGGCCTAGGAGATTCTACATGGAGAGTCAAAGGCTCTTCAAGGGAAACACAGATCTAGCTGTGCATTAGCAATGCTAGTGTGGCTTGTTAGAAACATCCCTCAGTGACACCTCATGAATGGGAGTTTTGAAGAAAGTCAGCCAGAATGCTACAAGCAGAATATGGACGGATCAGAGTTCTTGTTGCAATGAAAAAAAAATGGTTAGTAGGGGGAAAAAGGGAATACTAAAGGTCATAAAGATATCCTGCTTTAAGAACAGACCCTTAAAGCTGGGCACAGTGGCGCATACCTTCAGTCCTAGCACTAAGGAAGCAGAGGCACAGGTGGGTGGGTATCTGATTTTGAGGCAATCCTGATCTCCATTGTGAGTACTAGGCCAGCAGTGGATAAAGAGTGAGGCCCTGTCCCAGAAAGAGAGACAGTCAGCAGGGTGGGGAGGTATGGGGGAAAGAGAATAGACTCTGGGGAAATTGATTTAAGAGAGAAGAAAAGTAAAAACCACTGTGCACCAGTTTTGTGTGGATCACATTTAGAATTCATCCCGTGTTTCATACTCTCACAGCTGACATTTCTGTTACATAAACTATAACTTAAATGATTACAGATATGCTAGCTGAAGTTTGTAGCTTTGTTCTTAGCAAAACTTGAATCGTGTCCTCACTGCTCAGTCTGTCTCTCATAGTGAAAGCCTCAACTCCTGTCTTTGTATCAGTTGCTACCCACACAGGAAAATCACCTCCTGTCCTCCTTTCTCAAACTGCTAAGCCTTAAAATAAAGTCACTTTCCCTTACCCCAGTAATCCCTGCCACTCCAGCAGAGTAGGAGAGGAAGCAATGGTCTACCTACCCCAGGGGGGCTCTGCTGTGTCTGTAAAAGTCTTGGGTTATGGCGCTTCCTGCTCTATCACAGATGTCTGTGTAGGACTATGATTTGACATCTGTTTCCTTCTTGGAACATGCTGTCCTCCTGATATTTTAAGCCTACTTTTAAATCAGTGAGGCCAAGTACTTCTTATGGTTAGAGTCTTCCCTTGAACATTCAGTTCCCTGACCAAGAAGCCACACACACAATAACGCAGAAAACACTACTATTACCCACTGGCTGTCAAACAAGGCTTCCATGGTGGTACCCTGCTGCTGGTCCAACTCTGTTGTCTGCACATATGACAGCGATGGCATCATTGTGGTGCTACCGTCTCACAGCCAGCCTTCAGCCTTCAAAGGAGAGCCAGTTTCCTTGGTCCTGACTTTCATGATAAGCAAGTGTCTATTAATCAGTGCTGGTTTCTCCATTCTAGACACTCAGCCTGCCAAAAACTCATCTTTAAAGCTGCCCAAGCTACCCCTGAGCTACCATAGAAGCACCAAACTTCTTAAGTCACAGCCTTACAAACAAGGCCCCTGCTAATGTCAAGCAACACAAGACTAGGTTACTGTTCTTGAGTGTGTTTTTAAAGACTGAAGGGGAAGTTCCTACACAATTCTTCAAACATGAAATGCTGCTGGAAACAGTATAAACATAAGGCAGTATTTAGGGTGGGAACTTCACAATCGTGACGCTTTGAGAGATGTTGGTCTCAACTAGAACTCTGCCTTCAGAGCAGGGCCTTTCCCTGGTACACGCAGGAGAGCTGACTCATTCAGCAGCTGCGTCATGCTAAAGCCAGTTGTGCACAGCACAGATGTTCTGTCTGCTGGGATTCTACACCCACCATCCCATTACAAATCCCTTCCTGGTTATAAAGAAGGGCACCAAACCTTATACATATTCACTTCTTTCTACAACATTTATTCAAGAGCCCACATTGTACCAGGCTCTCTGTTCTAGGTGCCCAAGAAGACAAATGAACAAAAATCACCATTTATGGAGATTATATTCTAGTAGGTCACAGACAACAAACACAAGTCAATATTTAACATGCTAGAAAACGGTAAACACTAAAGGGGAAAATACAGAAGAGAAAGGAATGAGCATGCGTAGTTGGTAGGAAGGTGACATCAGAGTGAAGACCAGAAGCAAGCAGATGTTGTGAAAGGGAGAAAGGAAGATGTGCTCACCTTTCCAGGGTCAGCCTGTCTGAGTAAAGAATTTTCTCTTCAGAGGAACGCTGGAGAATAGGAAATGATGGCATTGATGAGCTCACCAGATTAATATGATCACCTGTTGGAAACGATACACGAATCACTTGATGAAGGCAAATTGTGGCAGCTGTGAAGCTAGAGCCACTGTTTATATAGGGAGCTTTGAAGCCTACAAGGACAGTTTTTCTAGCCATTTCCACAGCTTCCATACTAGGAGCTGATATTACACTGGGTTGTCTTCTTCTCAATCCTAGCTCTGTGCTCTGTGGGTGCAGGTAGCTTTCCCTTGCTTTACAAGTCAGCTGAATAATCTAATGTGCTCTGGCGCTGTCTTGGTCCCTTTACCGTTCTAACTCCTGACACTACATGTCAACTACACGATACACTACAGGATCACCCCTCATTACCAGATACATTAGGGCCAGCACTATGACAGCCCTGCCGGATTCTGGGCTTTGAAGGTGTCTGAATGGAAGAGTCTCCGAATGCTGACAGGGAGCTTGTGGCAGTTCTCATGTCCAGCCCACAGAGTTCTGTCACGTTTGTTGGGGATGAGATGCATGATGACTTATTACGAGGCGACGGACTTATTACTCTTCCATCTCCTTCAAAATATCAAAAAGTTTATCACAAAGCTACACAACACATGACTTTGCTATAGGATAGACACAAAAAGTAATGTGGGATAGCGAACGTAAACCTCGCATCCTTGTTTGTTCCCTATGCGTAGGCCACTACCATTGCTAGAGAATGCTGCAGAGACAGCAAGTGGATGTCAACAACTGAGGATACTATAGCTGGGACCCAGAGAGGATATGATACCTGGCAAAGTCTAAAGGCTGTTGGCTGCGTGTTTCTGATAGAAGCTTTTCTTGGAGAAAAACACATAGGAAATGAATAAGCTAGAACAATGTGCAAAAGGACAGACTATAAAAGAACGTGCAGAGCTGCAGAGGGAGCCCGATGGTTAAGAGCACTGGCTGCTACTACAGAGGACCCAGGTTTGATTCTCAGTAACCACACATGGCAGCTCACAACCATCTCAATTCTGGGGGATCCAACTTCCTCTTCTGGCCTTGCTTGTAATACAGATACACATGCAGACAAACATCCATACCTAAATTTTAAAAATGCTTATAACTACTCTAAAAAGGAGACCAGTCCCTTTGCATGTAGTGTGTCTAGTTAGTGGATGATAAAACACATCACAGGTGAGATTAGGAAGAGGTGAACACTAAGATATATTCTAAAGAAATAGAAGATTACAGAGTGGTCTGGAAACAAAGAGGAAAAACTCTAAAAATTTTGAATACCAGAGGCTATCTTCTATATTTGTCTCTGGAGACTGACCATCACTGAAAGCAACAAGGGACAAGGAAGCAGCCGGTGGAGCAATCGGTAGGATGATAGAACCCAAGGCTACCTCAGAATTCTGCGGCTTAGACTATCCGAAGAGAAAATCCTAACCTAGAAGTTAATAGACTTTCTGGTCACTACTGATGAGAACCTAAAATCAAGCCACACGCACACACACACCCCTCTTAACTGAAAGGCAGTGTATTGAAATCAGCCAGCCTTTCCAAGCCTACAAGCCAGGCCATCTCATGCTTTCCATCAAATAATCAGAGCTCACATCTCACTGTACTGAAGAGCATGAAACATCAAGACAGCCAATCATGCTGTCCCAAGAGGTAAGCACCTAGAACTGACACTGGGCTCAGCAACAAACATCAAACTACAGGAACACTTGCTGGCAGGATCCCCAAGCCACAGGAACCAACACACTGATGTGGAGTCCAAAGCCAAAAACAGCTCGAGGATTAGCTACACATAAAGATTAGATGCCAAGGTCAGTGGAACATGATGAAAGGAAACGCAAGGGAATAAAGAATCTCATTTTGTCTGATTAACATTTCATTAGGCTTTTTGAATTACTATAAGAACTTCAAGGCAAGCCGGGCGATGGTGGCGCACGCCTTTAATCCCAGCACT
>NC_022012.1:79094430-79118152 GCF_000317375.1 Microtus ochrogaster | reverse complement strand
TTGGACAGCCATGTATTTAGGTGGGTGTACACTGACATGCGGGCTGCCCTCGGGTGACTTGAACCTTTGGACAGCCATGTATTTAGGTGGGTGTAGCGCTGACATGCGGACTGCCCCCAGGTGGCTGGACATCACTCTTCTGTTACATGTGCTCTGACTTCCCAACCCAATCTGTAAGGTCCCGACAGCTGGTCTCATTTTATATCTCAGCAGAATTTAGATGTAGGAGCCAATCAGGAGATAAACTGTCTTTCCACTTTAGAGGAGCTTAACTGAAAATCTACTTTGTATTTCATTTCTATTTAAAAAAAAAGAAAATCAGAAATTTCTGCACGTTAGTGTAAACAGTGTCTCAACGTGGTCAGAGGCAAAATGGTCTACAACTTGTTAAAGCGCTCGATGTGGTGTAGGCTCGACAGCAGGTGACGGACACGTGAGAGGGTGGTAGAGGCAGTGGTAGAGACAGCAGGTGGACAGACAAGTGACAAGGTGGTAGAGGCGGTGGTAGAGACAGGCAGCCCAGGGAGCAGAGCACACAGCAGTGGCTGTCGGCTGAGCTTCATCTTGTAGAACCATCTGATGACCAAGATTCTGACATAATTTCCCACTCCTTTGTCATGAGGCAGGAGTTGAGCATCTCCTCCTCCCTCCATTACTTAAGGGGTCTGATGAGATCGCAGGGCTCACTGGAGAAGCTAGATTTTACCAACCTGAGGACACAGGCTAAAGTGCAGCTACTCCCCACCAGGCCTCCAGGAAATCACCTTAGAATTTAAACCTTACAAATCTGAAGTCTAAACTTTAGACAACTTGTTTTGAGACATCGAGCTCCTTCATTTTCAACTGAGAAAACCATGGTTATATTGTGCCCGTGGCTGTGTGTGGTTCATTTCTAAAGTAATAACTGTCTGAATGGGGTGTGGGGGCTAGATGTGACAGCGCCATTTATCACACATGGGTCTTCTTGCCCAACAAAGCTTAAATTCAATTTTTTTAAAATTGGTGAACTCAAATTTTTTTCCAGAGTTGTATGTTCTAAGTTGTATAAAACTGAGTGCAGAAGTCAAGAGAACAGCTACAATCTGTGTGGCTTTCTTTACATAATACTGCCCAGACCAAGGAAGAGGTGCACTGGGAATGAACAATTCTGCATTTAAGACACATCAAATGAGTGTCTTATCACAGAGAATGGCTTTGAATGGGACCTTTTAAGAAAAAGCAAATACAATTTCTTTCTGCCTAAATTAATTTTCATTTTGTATTTTATGGGTCAAGGCTCTCATATATGAAACTTTGCCTCTGGGCTTCACAAAATCAATACATCCGTACTATGTCCTCATCAGCAAATATTTGGTAATATTTTATCCCTTATCATACAAATAGTAATTAACAATGATTTCTGTGACTCTAGAAAAATGTGAGCAAGTAAGTTTTGTTCACAGCTTAGGGAAAATAAAGATGCTACTATGCACAAATTTGAAAGAAATTCCTAGTGAAGGCTTGGAACAGTCTCAGCTCCTTGCTGAAAACAGTGCAGAGATCACAGCACACACCCCAGGAATGCACTCGGAACCAAACAAAAGGGGAGGACAGATGCTTCCTGCCAGACGGAGCTAGATCTAGGTGGTGTCAATTCTGGGAATAGACAAAGTCTTGAGCGAAGGAAATAAGAAAGAGAAAAGATGGGTAAGGTTATATGGGTCCAAGAGGAAGGCCCAGAGACACCCCACAACATGCACACAAAAAGACATATTAATCAATATTCAAACTACTCAATATTGCCTTTTGTTCATACAGTAATGAAATGGGCCATCGGAGGGCCTATACTGATCGCCCTCTTATACAGACATCTAGACATGGAAGGCAAATCCACAGGATCAGAAAGCATACAGGAGGCGGGGTGGGGGTAGCAAGTGCTCCTAAGAGGCAGAGGTGGAACCAGCTATTAACTAGTGTTACTAGACTAGCATATCTCAAATAACTATCTCAACTAAGAGTCAGATTTCCAAAGGAGACTTTACTTTGCTTTTAAAAACATGTTTCAGAAGTACAGCAAATCCTATCACTTACCATCTGTTCAAGGGCCATCTACAAACCACATCGCCACCACCCGACAGAACCACCCTGGCACCGTGAGTACATACCCCAAATACCACCCCAAACTGACCAAGTCAGAATGAGCAAGGGGGGGAGACTCACCAAGAAGCTGCACTTCTAACAAATCACAAGTGATTCACCTCAAGCTGAAGGCTTCTAGCAATGAAGTGCCTGTGTCTGTGTGACAGCGTGACCGTGTGACCGTGCTCCCACAGATGACGCCTTCTTCCTATTCCCGACTTCCCACTGTTTTCTTGTTTCCAAAACACTTGTCTTCCCATATCCTCAGATTAGCCATTATTTTTATTTCTAATATATTATCAGAACATTCTTTTCCTATTCTCTATTGTAACCTACATTCAAACTAAAATAAGTTTCTTGGGTTTTGTTTGTTTATTTTGTTTTAATGCATAGGAAGCAATCCACTATGGGGTATGTTAGTGTGTGTGTGTGTGGTGTTGATCTATATCACCAATTCTGCTTTAAACAAATACCAAAAAAATTTTGTAACCACTGAACTATTTTCTTTTGTAATTCAGGTTTAGTCATAAAAACAACGGTTTAAAGAAAGCGAACCTGTTCTCTGTTCTCTGACAGTACCTTGCCTACTGGAGTAGTTTCTCTCTAGGTCATGCTGCAACAGTCTGCCAGGAAATGATGGTGTTTCTCTATTAAGCTTGAATTCAACCTGCAATACAGCATTTAAGAAAAGATATTGTAAGAAAAAAATCACAGTAATAAATGAAGTTTATTATAATGTAAAAGATAAAATATGCTTTAAAAGAAGGTTCACCTTTGAAAACATCAGGAAGGGCCACATATTAATCCAATTATATGAACTACACAGAGTTGAAAAATTCATAAGAACAAAAAGCATATTTGTGGTTTCCAGAGGGTTAAAATAAGTGGGGAATAGGGAGCAACTGCTTCATACATATGGGGTTATGTTTGGAATGATGAAAATGTTCTAGAAATAAACAGAGGTGACGGTTACACACGCTGTGAATATACTTAATGACAATGAGTTGTAAATTTTAACATGAGCGAAGGTGGAATTTGCAAGGGAGGTGTAATTTTCCAAATGTAAACTATAAAACAGTTATAGAAGATCAAATTAAAATAGTTCCAATCCCTCCCCAAATACCGTGACTGAAAGAGTCATTTGCTCAATAAAGAGAAATGCAAACAACAAAAGCTAATGGAGCTGTTTGATTTTTAAAATCCTTTAAATGTCAAATTTTAACATAATAAAATTGCATATTTAAGAAGAATTTCAACTGTCTTTTTCAATAATTTTTATTTTTAAAAGTTAATTTTAAAATTAATTAATAATCTTTAAAATACTTTGTAAAATTTTTTTCATAGTAGGACTGAAAAGCCAAAACCAGAATGGCCTCTTATGTTTAGCAACAGAAACCTTAGAAATATATCTTCCGAGGCTTATGATGCTTCCCATTCACCCATCCTATAACCTCCACATCAGCATCTGCATCTTATCACCATGAACACTACATGGCTACACTCAAAACAGTGAACGGTACAAAAAGGATGTTGAAATAAACACAGTGCTCCTAAGAGGACTACAACAGGAGAAAAGGACTCACCTGCAAAGACAATTAGGAAAGTCTAACAAGCAATCCATCATGCCTGATATTAATAAGAAATACATTTTTTCATTAATCCAGCTGTTATTGAAGATTATCAAATGATGAGACCAGGGGAGTCAGACAAGGAAGTATTTGCTATTTTCACATTTTAGAGGCTGCAGGCTCTCTTCCATTCACCTTCCTCTGGCCCTTGTTGATTCTCTTCCTGCTGCTGTCTGTGACTCCAGGGATGCCTATTTCACAACTCCCTAGGGAACAACTGAATTGTGATGGTTGAATACAACCACTCTGGCTAAGGGGGAAAGTGTTTGGTGTACGAATAGCATGGGAGGGTGGGGGAGCATGTGTGAGTGCTCAGGTGAGGCGGGCAAGGAAGAAAAGGGTTCATCTCAGAATCAAATGAAGCCAGCAGTTCCGGAGAGTTCAAGCTATTACAGGTAAATGGTATGAGTGTAGAAAGATGGTTCTGAGGTTAAGACCACTGCTGCTCTTCCATGGGGCCTGTTTGGTTCCTAACACCCATGACAGGTGTCTCACGACTGCCTGTAACTCCACAGAGACACAGAAATAGGCACAGAAGCACACACACACACACACACACACACACACAAGAATCCCCCACTCAATACATTATGAAAACATTCTAACAATATTTCCACTGCTAAGCCAGTTTTTCTTCTCTGATTAGAAATGAAGTATAGAGTGAAGCTCTCCTAAATGTTACATTTTATTCTTCTCAAGATGCCACCAGTACAACGACAACATCATTTTACCTATGTCTAAGAAATAAAATCAATACAATCAATTTTAAGAAATACCTTCGGCAGAAATGTTAAATGTAAGAAGGGGGAACTCTTGTAACCAATGGAATGATCTAAGTTGATATAAGGGGTGATTTGGCTTTTTGTAGGCAGAAAATAAATATGTTTTACATTGAAGATCAAAATAGATATAATCAATCTCCAGTTGAGACTCTTTGTTAAAACATGCAACGATTTGTGGAGAATATCTGACAATTTATTTTCAACTTAAATACAAATCTGCTTAAATCTTACTTTATTTTTGTCAGAAAGTGACGACGTTTGAATAACCAGATGAAGTCCGCAGTTCACCTGAAATGTAAAAATTAAATCACAAAACATATTCTTTATATATATATATATATACACACACATAACCCCCCACGGTATAAAGACATCACAAAAAATTGGAACACCATCAAATGCTCCATCATTGTATGCCTTTCTAGTTAATAACCATTTTTCCGAAGATTTGTAAAATGACGTCTAAGAATTAAAAAGCTTTCATTGATTTACTTTTCAAAATGTCGGAGGTACCAATTCGACCCACCTTGTACCTCAGGCTTTTGATCCCTGCCATTTCTCCTGCCAACCAATATATCAGTGTAGGAACGAAGGAGGTGGGAGTGTCTAAGAACAGGTTCCTTTCTCAGGCGAAGAAAGAAAGAGGTAGGAGCTACCTAAAGGAATCCCAGTGTTTACCTAGCAGACCAGCTCCACCTTCCGGGAGCTCAGATCCTCGGCAAGATTTTAAAGACCCATCATACCATATTCAAATTCTCTCCGAATGCTTTGGACTAGCCCACGAACCCCTAGCTTCTGTCAGACAATAGCTTGAGCAGCCCTGGTCCCAGTTATGCAGCCCATCACCTAGGACAAAGACGCCAGTCAGAGAGGACAAGACTACTGGAAAGGGAAAAAAGCAGAAAGGCCCAGCTCACATTGTTTGCAGCTCGGCCAGAAACGGAACGGTATTTCCCGGGAATCATGGCAGGAGACAGTCCAGGATGTTCGATCCTACTTCGAGGTAATGCTACAGCTAAGATTCAAAGAGACCAAAAGGGGTCATCTCCCAGGCAACCCGCTCAGGCGTTGCCATGGAAACCACCATTTCCGGTCTGGTCCTCGTCCCAGAGCTGTTGGCCGTCCGAGTGGTTAGCCTCGGGGTGTATCTGTGCGGCCCGGTGCGTCAGCACTTCCTCGTTTTGGCTTTTTTTCCGGGTCTCATGAAAACAGCGGGAGGATCCGGAGGAGGATAAAATGGGGAAGAGGCTGGCCACATCCGCGGCTATGACAACCGCGACTTCCGGTCCTTTCCTCTTTACGACCCGCCTCAACGCTGCCCGCGGGAAGTTTGATTCCCCTTGCCTGCATCTCCTTGTTTTCCTGGGAGAATCGCTGGGAAGAGCTGGATGAAGATACCCAAGAACCTTACCATTTGGAACTCCAGTTCGGCACTTCCTTACAGCCGAGGCCAGGAAGATACATCAGGACCTGGCGGCAAACAGTGAAAGAGAAGCTGCTTCCCTGAGGCCACTGCTAGCAGAGGGACCTAGTGCTCTGGACCTGGCAGCCCCTGACCCTTAGCTCCAAAACTGTCGACCTGTCAAAAAAAATGATTGAGAAAGGAAACTGAAGACCAGACTTGCTAATAATCCCTTCCTGTACCTAAACTTCTTTTGACTGTTACCAGATGCCTTCGAGTTCATGTTCCTGGCGAGCTGAACTTCACATCTTGTCCTCACTGCTTAATATTCTACTCCCATAAACATGAATTACACTTACCCTGCATCTGGTTACCACTGCTTGCCCTCTTAAAGACTTCCAAATCCTCTTTGAGACAATCAAGCTTCTACCCTATTGCCATTATGTGGATTAAACAATGCTCCATAATTGTGCAGAAGAAATGTTTAGCTCTAAATCTGAGAAAAGTTTGCCAAGAAGTCAAGTGGTCTGCAACTGACATTTTATATAGAATAATAGGGCTGAAGGAAACTTTATTTCCCAACTAGTCCAAACCCATCATTTTTTTACATGAGGAGAGTAGCCCAGAAGAATTAACTTCCTCGAGGACCTGAAATTCTTACTGTAGTTCCAATTGCCAGCCCAATATTCTTTCTTCAATACCGAGCTGCTTTCCACATCTTGGTGGATGCCTAAAACCCGTTCTTTAGTGGTATTCTGTCAATGTTTGAAATGCAAACATATAATTTTTGGAGCAAAATTATGAACACAACTACACATCCTTGTCCTTGGCCTACTGCACCAGCTCAGTTAAGACCACTGTCCTTAATCATTTATTTATAGATGTAATATTGACCATAGATTTTGACTCCTCTATATTCCTTTCTACCAAGACTTTGCTCAGCTGTTCCAAGAATTAACCAGAGTTATTCCCCTCCCATTTTCTGGCACCATCAATAAAGTCCTGCAAGGTGATTACAAGAATGGACTTGGTGGTCAAGTCCTGGACTTCAGTTATATCTCTGCCGATTACTAAGCATTCTCCCTTATCTCCCTGTGCCCAGATTCCTCATCTGTAATGTAAGGGTGTGTTCACTTCCTCTGTTCGTAGTCTTTTGAGAGCTATAGAGTGTTAACTACTTAGAGCAATGTCTGATGCACAAACCCATTATGCTAAGCATTGGTTGTAATCACAGTCAATCCTGGGCCTGTGGGTCTTGCTTCTGAAGCCTGTGTTCGGCCTGCTCTTTCTTTGTTGACTAATTTTTCAAGCAATGTTTTGAATGCTAAATACTCTGAAGCTTGTGGAGAAATGAGCTATGGATGATGCTGAGATGAATCACAGAGGAAAGACTGGAGCAGCCAAATCAGCACTATGGAGCTGCATAAAACTATGGGAGTTAGTCCATGCTTGTTGCAGCTGAAACTCAGGGGAAATATCTGATGTAATCTCTGACTGCTGTGCTCTCATCAATTCAACTGTGCTGGCTGATCTCTGTTGTTGGTTTGACTAGATCTGTAATCAATTAAAATGTAAGCCGGGGGGCACGCCTACAGAAATTTCCTTGATAAGATCATTTGAAGCAGTAAGAACCTACCCTCAATGTGAGTGGCACTGATGGCAGCCCAGCTGAAAAGCTATGGGACTGTGGGAACTTTGCTGTTGGCCTGCTTGTCTTTTCTCCTGGCAGGCTCGTCTGTCTTGTTGCTGCATTCCTTCTCTAAGACTAGAACAAGCTTCTTTGGATTTCCAACCAGCAGCTCTCCAGGAATACTCCTGGTCATAAGTACCAGATTGGGACTGCAGAGACATGCAGCCTTGTGGACTGAGCAACTAGCAAATTCTCAGCCTCTCTGCTGTGACATGACCATCATTGGGCTACCAGGACCACATCCTATAAGCCAATCTAATAAATCACCCTTCAGTGCATGCTGAGAAGATCAGTCTGTGCCTTTGGGATCCCTGGCTAATGCACCAGCCTTCTTGTTTCTGGCAAACCCAACCAACCCCACTCTTCTCTAAAAAATGGTTCAGTAATAAAACTGGATACTCATGCAAGCCCTGCTTAGTGGATTTCTCTAGAGTAATTGGATCAAACCCAAATAACCCAGTCATCTTCCTATGGGGAGGATCCGCTAGTCACTGACTGCTGAGTTTTCTTGTGTTTTGGCAGACACTCAGAGAGTACCTGTTAAATGAATCATAGAGGCATTCCGATGTATTTAATGCTCTAGACATTTCGGATCTTCCTGATGCGCTCTGAAGGAGACCCTATCAATCATACTCATTCCTTTTGTGTGTATATCTATCCTTTGCTTTTTCCAGCTCCCCTGAAAAGGTTAGAGATGGAAGGAACTTGGAAAACCATCCAGTCAGAATGCTTCATTTTATCAATGAGAAAATGCAGTGACGTGATGCCAACACTGACAGGGCTGTTTAGTGAAAGATGACATAAGTCTTCCCTGGCTCACCAACTTCAAATTGTTGTTTTGTTATGTCTGTGTCACAGGACCCTCAAAGAAGACCACCATAGAGCCAGTATCTGATGCAAAGACACTGGGGTTTATTGATTACAAGTTATCTAATTTGGACCTTAATCTGACACTCTGACACAGTGGGTGGGGGAGAACCGCCTGGAGGCTTCAGGGTAATGGGTTTTTAAAGGGAAAAACTGCAAGCAGGGTGGCACAAGCCTTGGCATTTCAGGGTTGGGTAAAGTATACAACTTTGAATTCAATGGTTGGAATATAGGGGAATTTTAAAATAGTGACTGTCAGCAAGAAAGAATTTCAAAACAGCAGTTAATCAGATGCTTACAAAGATGTTTGAAGCAAGCAGATGTTGTCTGGACACCCTGGTGGGTCACTTTGACCAGGGCAGGCACAGTTTCTCGGAAGTGTTTATGACTTTGCTGGGTAGCATTCACCCCTCCCCCTCCCCCAAGTTAGATTCTGTCTAAAAGGGAGTTCTTTCTCAAAATGGAGTTTGTTCTGCCCCTTCATTTTATGGCTAGTTAAAGGCACTTGCCACCAAGACTCATGACCTGAGTTCAATCCCCAGGACCCACAAAGAGGATGAAAAGAACTGCCTCCCTCAGGTTGGCCTTTGACCTCCATATGTGCACCATACCATATGTGAGTGTGTGTGTTTACACAGACAAAGACAGGTAGGTAGTAACCTTTTTAAAATAAAAAACACCATCTAACTGCTTCAGGTGACTGTCACATATTGTCTACCTGTCCTTTGAATGTTTCCTAATCTTTCCTCCAGATCATATTCTCAAGCTTATTATTAATTTAAAGGATTTCCTCTGGGGAAAACTTGACATTCATATGCAACTAAGTCCTGATATTTATGTAAATAACTCGGCTACTCAGGTATTGTCACCCTTTCATCCATTTCCAACTACCCAGGTCTTTTTTGTTAGGTGTGTTGGTGTTTTGAGACGGGGTTTCTCTGTGTAACAGCCCCAGCTGTTCTGGAACTAGCTCCTGTAGACCAGGCTGGCCTTGAACTCACAGAAATCTGCCTGTCTTCTCTGCCTCCCAAGTGCTGGGATTAAAGGTGTGAGCCACCACCACCCAGCCCACCCAGGTCTTAATTTCTGCCCTGGGGGAAAAAGGTGGACCTTCTTTCCTGATGGAACCAAGAGGACTGGATTGACAGGTGTTCCAAGGGAAGTATCCCGGCCTGCTTAGTTTAAGTCCCAAGGATCCCAGATACGTGGGGCATGTTTGGTATTATCCCATGATGGTATTTGTAGCTACATATTCTCAATTTATTTCAAGACATGGTTTCCTTGTGTAGCCCTGGCTATCCTAGAACACGTTTTGTAGATCAAGCTGGCCTTGAACTCAAGAGACCCACCTCCCTCTGCCTCCTGAGTGCTGGGATTAAAGGCAAGCACCACCACTGTCCAGTTTATATTCCCAACATTATACTGCATTCTGAGATAACTAAAACTAGATCATCCTTCAAGAAGTTTTCCTAGCTGAACTGTTTTGATCAGGTATGATTTTAGTTACCACCACCAGGGAATAATGAATTTCTACAGCAAAGGATTGTGTTTTGCCAGGGTCCAGCCTCAACTCTGGTTGAGATCCTGAGATGGGGAAGGGGTGTCTGTGAAAGGAAGAAATCTGACCACCAGGTGGATTGCACTCAAGTGGCCCTGAATAGCTCAAGCTGTCTTTATTTATACTTTAATTATTTTTTTCTACCAGGCTTACATGAACAGCTTTATTATTGGTTATTTTTGACTTTTAAGTAATACATCATACTTTACAAAACACATCGTAATCGTTACTTAAAAAGCCCCCATTGTTCCCCTTTATGCTTCCCCAAATACACTTTCCCACCCTCTGCAT
The DNA here is from genome assembly GCF_000317375.1 of Microtus ochrogaster. Classification (NCBI taxonomy): domain Eukaryota; kingdom Metazoa; phylum Chordata; class Mammalia; order Rodentia; family Cricetidae; genus Microtus; species Microtus ochrogaster. The sequence continues at coordinate 79,107,816 of NC_022012.1, read as the reverse complement.
AACCATATTCCAGACAGAGAGTTCAGCATTTTTGCAAGCTTAACTAAATATGGAGACAGACACATCCTGCACTCACAGCCCTTAAGTCAGCTGGCAGCTACTTGTGGTTATCAAGTTAACTATCTCCATTGGGTCAGAAAGTTAAAAAGTAACAGACACAGGTACAGTGCTTTAAGAACAAGAATATTCAAACCCAAACAATTCTTTTATGTCTGCAAGATATGCTTTGACACACTCCCCTTTCTACAAGAGGGTCCAATGCTTAGTCTCTGTAAAAGGCAGACATTGATAAAGCTCCTTTTCCCATCTCACTACACCATACTTCTTCCACCAATATGAGCTCCTGTGTATGGTAAAAATGGATCTATCATCCCATATTTTACATTGTATTTTCCCCATTGGATCATTCTAGATCCTATCATTGATTCTATATGCTTGGTGTCTAGAAAACTCACTCTCAACTGCTGTGTATTTCTGAGGCTTTTTCCCTATTCTGTGTGTACATGCCTTCCTCTCCTTTCCAGAGCTTGAGGCATGGTTAATGTCCCAAGTGTTGTTTTTTCATACATACCTAACTATCTCCATTGGGTCAGAAAAGTTCCCAGGATTCGGAGTTATAGTTAGTAATTCCAGATAAGAGATTAGAGAAGCGCTAGTCCTCTGCTGAATTTTAGGGGGAGATATTTGAGAGAGAGTGGGATTTCCAGGGAAAATTACAGTTATTGCATGTGTGACTGACAAAAACTTAAAGTCAAAGAATCAGCAATATAATAAGAGAGAAAAGAGCCTGCAAGTTGCACAAATTTTGCAAATTCCTACACTGTCCCGTGGTCTTCTGGTCCATGCCATGTGAGAATCTGTTTCCATGGGTGCCTTGCCCCCAAGGAAACCTGTTGGATTGGTAGTCATGCTGACCCAAGACTAGGCTGCATGGCTCCTGACAGTGTCTTTGGTATTTCTATCTTTTCTTTACTGTTCCATGACCAAATTGCTTTATTTCTTTACTAACAGTGCTACCTAGTCAATAGATTGCATCAAAGGCCAAAAATTACAGCATTCCTGTCAAGAGTTAAAATCTGTTTCTCCATTTCTTAACTTTGGTTGGCTATGTGACTTACTCTGACCAATTAGCAAAGGTAACGAAGCTGAGATTTGAAAAGTATCTGAGCAATGGGGTGGCCCCTTGCCCTGTTACTGACCCCAGGATTACCAGGAAAACTACCTCATCCCGGGAATGAGAAAGCCATGTGGAGAAGCAGTCAGCCCCTTCAAAGAGTCATCCAACTGTCCCTGTGCGAATGAGGACACTCTAGGTCGCTGAGCCGCTTCTTGTGTACAGGGTGACTGAACAGACGTGAATAAGGCCAGGAGACCCCCCTAGCCTGCCATCACAGACCTTCCTAGTCAGCCCAGGAAACTGTGAAAGGAAGCAACAGTGTGCTTTAAGTCATAAAGTTGTATCATTTGTTATGCAGCAAACACTACCTGGTATACCGGTGGTTTATCAGACTTCCTCTAAAAAAAAATCAATTACTACTTTCCTCTCCCTTCATCATAGCTCCCGTCTTCCTATCCTTCTACCCTGATACATTTGGCTAGCAATTCTGAGTGTATGTGGTGTTTTCCTTCAATGATGCAACAGTAGACTATGATGGGTAAATAAAATTGGGTCAATGAGGGGGCTGAAGAGATGGATGACTCAGAAGATAAAAGCACTTGCTGCTCTTGCAGAGGCCCCAAGTTCAGTTCCCTGGACCCACGTCCAGCAACTCACAAATGCCTGGCCTCCATCAGCATCTGAACATACAGACAAGCAGGAACATATACATACACCCAAATATAAATAAATAAATAAATAAATAAATAAATAAATAAATAAATAAATAAGCTTTAAGATTGGGTCGCTTGCAAATGTAAATTTAGATTCAGCTTGATAAGACGTTTTAAGCCTGCCTGTTTTCTCTCAGGGGTTTTGGAATCTCTTGAAGAAAAAATGTCTCCAATTCTCTCTGTGTTCTACAATTTTAGCTCCAAATTGCTTTCCCCGGTGGACACAGCAGCTGTCTTAGATCTGTTTAATGAGCCCCTCTGGTTTAAATTTCCTCTTTATTAAAAAATACCAGTAATTTTCTCCTTCTTAACAAACTTCCTCTTCGGACATGTAAACTTTTGGAAAGCCTAAATTACATCGCTGTTTTTTCCCCAACACCATTCCAGGCCTCCAGATCATGATTTCAGATTCCCCAAATTGGATGCCTTGGGAAGTCACTTCCAAACACTCATTCTTTAAGCTCGTGTCTTTATACCCATTATAAACATTTTTCAATCCTTCAATAACTTGAGGATAAAACAAGAAACCTGGTTTAAAAAAATCAGTCCTTGCCCTCAAAGATCATCCAGCATATTGAAAAAGTATAAAAATAAATTCCTGCTATTTTCTAGTGAATATTTTTTCCCTGGTAGAAAAAGGAAAGTTGCTCTGAGTGGCTTGATGATCCTGAGAGGGATCGGAAGCACCTACCAGGCCTGCTCCTCACAGTCCTCCATCACCTCTTGAGCCACACAGCTCCACGGGGACTTGGAAGGTCACAAAACAGTGGCAAGCAGCTGGACAGTGTTCCTGCAGATTTCTACAAATGACGAACCACAGTCGGGCAGGCGCAGGGTCACGGCAGAGTTTGATGACAAATGATGGGCTGCTCTGCCGCAGCCCCTCCTAATCCCATTTGTCCATGACTCACCCGTTCCAGCCTTCAGGTCTGTAAATCAACGGGGAGAGCCGTGCTCCGTATCTTTCATTCTGGATTGGTCTCTGCTGTTGGAATCATCTTCGCCCAGGACAGGAAAATAATGTTGTTTTGACATTTTCCAAATTTCAGATAAACTGTCTCCCAGCTTTTGTACCAACTTGACATAACCAAACAGAACTTCAGTACTGAAGCTGGGTGTGAGGAATAGGTGTGTCTGAGGAGGGGCAGGGGACCCAGGGGAGGGTCTCCTGTAAGTGGGTTTGTTTTGATGGGGAGTTTGTTTGATTGTTTTGTTTGCTACAATTCACTGCTGCAATTTTAGTCGCACTTTCTTCTTAACAAAAGAAGTACAAACACTCAGGAGAGTAAGAACACAGTTATATAAATGAAGTCACCTGCTACTCTGGGACGTAATTACAGGGAAGAGAAACCCACTTTAATTAGCTCAAGGGCAGAAGAGAACTCACCGGAAGCATTAAAGATCAGAACTGCAATGGCTTCGTGCGGGCAGCCCTTCCCCTTCCTGCTTTAGAGGGAAGATTAGATAGTGCTTTGTGGGTTCGTCATGTGTTTTGGTGCTTGGTTAGTGAGGCTGTATTGTACTGACCTACTCTACTGATTGACTCCTCTACTGATGATGGCTAAAGATGCTCACACACCCTACATCAATGTGGATGCACACCAGAATAGTTGCCTAACCACAGTTTGGGTGCTTACCACTGCAAATTTACAAGAGCCACTGATGGGTGCACCTTGGTCAGGTGTCTGTAAGGTACCCCCAATCATGTACCAACTGGAAAGCTGAGCTCCCTTGACATGTGGCCTCTTTGGGGAGGATATTATGGGTGGGAGACATTATTTCAGGAGATTGGGTATGAAAGAAATGGTTAGCATTTAAAGCACAAATACGCTACCATCCAGAAACCATCGAGCTAACATTTCAGTGTGTTTAGCTGATATGCTGTAAGGTAGGAACATAAGGAGGCATATAAAGTATAGTTGATCTATCTTACAAGCAACTGTATCTTCGGCTTTTCTTTTGTGTGTGTGCATATGCTTGTGTATGCACAGTTGCACATGTGTGCACATGCCCATAAAGGCTAGAAATCGACTTTCCCAGGTTGTTTCTCAGGTGCCGTGCACTTTTTTCTGTTTGGGGCGGGTCTCTCATTGGCTGGAACTTGCCGAGCAGACTAAGCAGGCAGGCGTGAGCCCTGTGGATCCACTTGTTCCTGGCTCCACAACACTGGGGTTACAAGCACATATCACCACACCTGGCTTTTTCTTTTAAGATTTATTTTAATTTTTAATTATGTCTATGTGTGGTAGGGGCGAATTGCACACATGCCTGCGGTGCCTGAGGAGACCAGAAGAGGGTGTCAGATTCCTGAGAGATGGAGTAACAGGACTTTCTGTGAGCCACTCCATGTCCTTGTCTGTACTGGAAAACAAACTCAGGGCCCTGGGAGAGCAATAGGAGCCTCTAGCCACAGAGTCATCTCTCCAGCCCCATGCCTGGCTTTTTTTTTCATGGGTTCTGGGGATTGACCTCAAATCCTCCTGTTTGAAAGGCAAGTGCTTTGGAGACTGGGCTATCACCCCAAGCTCTTCACTGAGTAAAATACCACCAGATTTTCATCCTGTCATTAAAATCTTTCCCCAAGTACTTTGGTAGTGGCATAATATTTCACCATGAAGGATTACAGTCACTATGAGCTGTTGCACAAGCATATAAGTTCCATTTTATACACTTTGTGCTGTAAGGAGTGGTGTGATGCAACAGAAAGGCTTTCCTTTATAAGATCTGAGCCTGAGTGACTCCCTTCTAGATATGCAAATTGACATATAATGACTTGTTGCCTTATTATTACTTAGTACTTACTATTGCTGTATCTTTCATTTCTGATTGTTTTCTTAGGGATACCTACGCTGAGATTTATTACACAGTGTTGATACTTACTGACTTTTTTTTTTTTTACTACCAAGTTTGTACCAAAGTATCCGCTCATCTGAAATTATTAAGAGGGGTCATTGTAACTCCAACTGTTACCTGTTTAGAGAAGCAAAGCATAGGACAACACATTATAACAGAGGGGAGGTCTGGCCAGTCTGATTCATTGATTTAAGTGTCCAAAGTTCAGAGCGATTCTTAGCACATGGTCCCCGGACCAGTAACATGAGTATTACCTGGGATCTTGCCGGCAAAGCAGATTCATCAAGCTCTTCTTGTTTGTGTGCACATGTGTAGGTGTTTGTGTGTGTGTGTGTGTGTGTGTGTGTGTGTGTGTGTGTGTGTGTGTGTGTATGCTGATTCAGTTAGGGTGATTGAGCCAGAATCTTGCCTTACTCAGCCTTCCTAATTCTGCTTTTTACTAGTATTTGTCAACACACCCAGATTTCATTTAGGTGCTGGGGATCAAACTCAGGTCCTTATTCTTGCAAGGCAAGCACTTTGATGTCTGAGTCTTCTGTCTGGGCACAGGATTTGAGTTTTATGAAGCCTTCTGAATCATGTTCAAGTTTGAGAAGAAACTGTTGTAAACCCTGAAGAATCCTTGCCAAACCCTCAGAAGTATTTGCCACTTGCCTTTAAATACCCGAATTCCACTTTCTGGGCTCTGTCCACTTCTAAGGGACGCTGTGATGCGACAGAGACACTGAGTTGTCATTGGGGAACACTGTGTTGCTGCCCTGGGAGATTCCCTAGTGGGTGTGGCCAAACACTTGCGATAATGACTCAAATGCTGCTGCTGTCTCTTCGGGTCAGGGTGGAAACGTCTCTGTATCATTTAGCCCAAATGTGGCACTGGAAGGAAATTTGAAGCTAAGTTACCCCAGATGTGTCATGCTTATGCAAGAATGCAGAGCATAACATGTTTTCCTCACTGGATAAAAACACGCCGTAAGTTTTCATTAGCACTGTGGCTAGAGCTTACAAAACGGGGTGGCTGACCACTTTTCAAACTGTTATCAACCCCCCCCCCCCGCACCCAGGGCAAAGGACAATGCAACCAAAGAGAAGGAAGAACACAGGGTTGTCAGATCCACAGCTAACGTAATGCGGAGAAAGGAGAGAACCGCAGCATCTGGGATGTGTAAAACAGAGATGACATTGTGCAGTGTGAGCACACACGCCACCACTTCTGCTTCTGACTGTTTCGTTCAGAACGGCTCCAGGAGGCATGACCCCGGCGCACGGCTCGAAATGAGGCGAATGGCAGCTGCAATTGAGACAGTCAGGGAGAAAAACAGGAGAAAAGTATTTCTAGTTCTCTTCAAAGAGCATAGCAGAGACATAAATTGAGGTGTCCTTTACCTCAATTTAATAATGTCCCCAGTACACAGACCGTTCACACCTTTGTCTCATGGCTTCTTCAGTAGAATGCTCTGTGATGTCATTGAAAAGGTGATGATTGGATGCTGGCTGACATGATTATAAACCTATGCTGGAGCCGGGTGGTGGTGGCGCACGCCTTTAATCCCAGCACTTGGGAGGCAGAGGCAGGTGGATCTCTGTGAGTTCGACGCCAGACTGGTCTACAAGAGCTAGTTCCGGGACAGGCACCAAAGCTACAGAGAAACCCTGTCTTGAAAAACCAAAATAAATAAATAAATAACTTATGCTGGACCAATTCCAAGCCGCGCAATCTTTAGCAAGTATAGTGGCCTATCCTGACTAGATTAAGAAGTGCCTAGATCAGTGGTCTCAATATGTGCAAGTCGAGTGACCTATTCGCAGGGGTTACCGGAGACCATCTGCATATCATCTATCTACATTAGAGTTTATAATGGTAGCAAAATTACAGTTGTGAAGTAGTAATGAAAACAATGTTTTGGTGAGGAGGGTCAGCATAACATGAGGAACTGTATGAAAATATCACAGCATTAGGAAAGCTGAGAACCACTGCCCTAGATTAATAAAGTAGACATCAGAGTGTGTCTGTGAGGACATCTCCAGAAAGAGTTAAAACAAGGGAAGGTGTGTCCTGAATGAGGGTGGCACTGTTCAATAGTCTAGAGTCCCAAAGAGAATGGAGGAAGAGGAGGAAGAGGAGGAGAGGGAGGAGAGAAAGAAGGGGAGGAGAGGGAGAAAGAAAGGCAGAAAGAGGAGGGGGAGAAGGGGGAGAGGAAGAAGGGGAGGAAAGGGAGAAAGAGGAGGGGGAGAAGGGGAAAGAAGGGGAGGAGAGGGAGAAAGAAAGGCAGAAAGAGGAGGGGAGAAGGGGGAGAGGAAGAAGGGGAGGAGAGGGAGAAAGAAAGGCAGAAAGAGGAGGGGGAGAAGGGGAAAGAAGGGGAGAAGGAGGAAGAGGAGGACCCACTAGTTTAGACAATCTCGTTCCCCCAGCCTCACTCGGATCCCTGGCCACTGAGGCTGTTCATCTCTGCCGCGCCCTCCCACCACAATGGACTCGAGTCTTGAAGTCCACAGCCAGAGCAAACTTTCCTTTCTTACACTGTGTCATTTAGATGCTTTGTCGTAGCCAAAAGCTAACACCACGTGGCGCTCAAATCTGCTGAGCTCCAGTTTGCTCACAGTGTCTCACTGGAATGGCTGCAGGGACTGGAGGAGGCCACATTTAATCTCTGCCCCCTTCCTTGACTACTTCAGTGTCCTTTCGGTATCTCAGGACCCTACCTGGTTGGGGTGGACAGAGGGGGCACAAAACCACTGCACTGATTTTCAGAAAGATCACACAAGTTCCATCGTGCTTCGGGACATTCCTCCAGGGAGGAGGCACTCTTGTCTAGATGTTCTCACCTTTGAGACCTCACTGTACTCCTCACGGCCTCGCTAATGGAAAGCTGGAGGAGAAATTCCCTTCACAAAGTCTGGCCTGTGTGACTCAGGAGAAAGAAGGCAGAGAGAGAGCAGACTCTGAGGTGGAATAGAGACTTCACTTGGTTCCTCAAAATTGTAGCCTAGATCCGTTGCCAGCAGAATTCTTCACAACACAGCATTCACCGCTTTCTTAGACCTATCACCAAATCCCAACCCAGGTTTCCTTCAAGCCAACCTGACTCTGAGTTGACCTGGAGTTCAGACCAACTCCACCACCCTTAAACTTAAACGTCTCCTCATCCTCTCGGAGACTGATTATCCAATGAGTCTGAGGGCAAATGCGGAGGGACTTACTCTTTTGAGTCAGTCACGGTTTTTCAGGCCTTTCCAACCTACCTTCTCATCTGACAATGTCATAAATAATCTCTTCCTGATAGGCTTTATCTATTAACCTGACACAACAGAAATAATGGGCAAAGAGAACTTCAACTGAGGAATGGCCTACATCAGGTCGGCCTGTGGGCAATTCTGTGGAAGAGTTTCTTGATTATTAATTTATATAGGACAATCTGGCCCACAGTGGGAGGCATCATTCCTTGGGCAGTTAGTCCTGGACTGTTTAAAAAAGTTATTTGAGCAGGACGGTGGCGGTGCACACCTTTAATCCCAGCACTCGGGAGGCAGAAGCAGGTGGATCTCTGTAAGTTTGAGACCAACCTGGTCTGCAAGAGCTAGTTCCAGGACAGGGTCTAAAGCTATAGAGAAACCCTGTTTCAAAATAAATTTTTTTAAAAAAAAGGAAGTTCATAAGTCTGCCTACCAACCAGCAAGAGATATCTTGCATGGGTCCTGCTGGACTTCTTTGCCTATGAAGCTAGTTCCTCGGTCAGAGGCAATGCTGTGTGAATAGCAAGCATTCCTGCTTTCAATTTCTTGCCTTGGGTTTCTTCCTTGCCTTCCTTCAACGATAGACTTACTCTGGTGTTGTGAACTGAAATAAACTCTTTCATTCCCTGGATCGCCTTTGGTCAGGGCATCTGTTAGAGCATTGGAAAGGAAACTAGAATAGCCTCCCAGCTCCAAAGCGCTGCCCAGGGCTCTGTGGGCCAGTCTCTTTCCAGGTGCTCTAGTTGAACTAATCACCACTTGGTGACTTCCTGTGCTGGCCCCACCCTCCCTGCTGGACAGCAGCCTGCCAACTGAGCACCTCTGACACTTCACTGGGCGCAGGTGTGTCCACAGGCACCGCAACCAATAAGGAGCCGAGGAGGTGCCAAAGCCGTGTGACAGTGTGCTGTGACTAGCTGAGAGTGCTCTGTGTAGACGCTCAATTGCCGGCGTTCCAAAGTCGTGTTCTTTCTGTTCGGTAGGTTTGGAAGGGTTCTAGGGAAACAGCACTTTCCATTTGGGTGTTTTCTCCTCGATTTCCACTGGCACTCAGATCTATAACCAGGGACTGTAAACAAGGGCTAGGTCTGGGCCCCTCTGGCAAACAAGCACATGTTGGACGCTAATCCGAGCCCCGAATCATCCATCATTCCTGACAGTGGAGGCTTTGTGAGTGGGTCAGGCTTGTGATGCCTGGCTGCCCCAGCCCTGGGATGAGTATTTGGTGTCTCCTTGGTGTCTTCAGAATCTGCTTAACAGTTCCCGGAAGATGCCAGATCCATACAGACCTTAGCAGAGGCCATGGTTCAGACTCCTCCTGGGACTTCCATTTTTGGGTTGTTTCTTCCATATCAGAATACTTAAAGAAGGGATGGGATTTTCCTTCCAATTTAATTACAGTTTAATTACAGTTACATAAGTGTGTGTGTGTGTGTGTGTGTGTGTGTGTGTGTACAAACATGGCACAGCAGTTGTGTGGAAACCAGAGGATAGATAGCTAATGAGAGTCAGCTCTCTCTGCCTACCACATGGGTCCCAGGGATCTAGCTCAGGTCTTCAGGCTTAGAGGCAAGTCCCTTTATCTGCTGAGCCCTCTCACCAGCCCAGGGATAAGATTTTATTTGCTCTTGTAATTTTTCAAAGGTGACATAATACACCTGAGAGATTCATTCTGGAATTTCCCGATGTCTCGGTAAACTCTAGGAAGACCCTTGGCTTGAATTAGTTCTTGTTAGTTGCATCTTGAAGTCTGGAGGACCAATAGCCAAACCCCAGATATGTAGAAAATTTGAGCACTAAAGTTCTGGCACAGATGTTCTTAACTACATACGTGTTCTGTACATAGACTCATCTGGGTGACTTTGAAAGCCAGATGCTTGATGCCTGAAGTTCAATCCCAAGAATGTAATTGAACAGAGTGGGAATAATAATAATAATAATAATAATAATAATAATAATAATAATAATAATAAAATTTCTCAGGTGATTCTAAGCATCCACCTGGACTGTGGTGTGGACATTTTCCACAGATGGTCTCATTTTAATCTGTGTGCCAGGCTCCATCAGATAAGGATCATTCAGGCCATCTGACAGGCAAGAAAACTGAGTCTCTGAGAGAGGGTGGAGCTAAGAATCGATTAGAGTCTGAGTCTAGGCCTGTCTGATTCTCTGCTGGGTGCTTCTCCTTAATACACTGCGGCTCACAGGTGAGCCCTCAAGGCAAGCTTCCGGGCCAGGCAGGTGGCTTCCTGCACAGGCATGAGGACCTGTGTTCAGTCCCCCAGTATGCCTGTGAGAAAGCTCGGCCTCGGCATTCGGCACTTGTCATCCCAATACGGTGGAGGCAGAGACTTGCAGGATCCTTGGGGCTTCTAGCCAGGCAGCCTAGTTCTATTGGCGAGCCCTAGGCCAAAAAGAGATCCTGCTGGAAAACAAACTAACAAGCAGCAAATAAATATTAAACAAAATGGATAGCTCCAGAAGAACAACACCCAAGGTGACCTCGAGCCTCTACACACACGTGTTCCTGTGTCCATATGCACGTGCATACATGCACACAAATGATCATAAAGCCATGTTTGAAGGCATCCTTGGAAGTACCCTTACTGGCCATATGTTATGGTACCTGCTGTAGCTGCTGCATTCTTATTATTACAATCCGCCTCTCCAGACTGTCTCCATCTCCTGGCATTCATTCATTATGCCTCAGCCATTTTGCAAAACTGAGTGTGGTCTATAGTCTGGTAACTGACACATGCCTAAACAAATGATAATTCAAGTCCTTAAGAACACCCTCAGTGAACACCTAGCCATTTCAGTTTTGTTCCATTCACATGTTATTCCTTGGTTCACAACTCTCCTGCCAGACACCACAAAAACATTTCTAACAGATTGAAACTTCATGGACTTGGACGGTCTTAGTAGGGCTAAGTTTTGGCTTCAGCCTAGCCTCAATCTTGCCTTGCTTGCCTATTCTGTGTCATTCTTGGGAGCTAATGAAAGAAACTGTTTCCCACTCTGTTATTAAAACAAGGCCCTGCCGGGCGGTGGTGACACACGCCTGTAATCCCAGCACTTGGGAGGCAGAGACAGGCGGATCTCTGTGAGTTCGAGGCCAGCCTGGTCTACCAAGGGAGTTCCAGGACAGGCTTCAAAGCTACAGAGAAACCCTGTCTTGAAAAAAAAAAACAAAAAAAAACACAAACTTTCATGGCTGGTGGGAGTGCAAACTTGTACAGCCACTATGGAAATCAATATGGTGGTTGTTCAGAAAATTGGGAATTGATCTACTTCAAGACTCAGCTATAAACACAAAGGATATACTATCACACCACAAGGACACTTAATCAACTATGTTCATAGCAGCATTATTCATAATAGACAGAATCTGGAAACAACCTAGATGCCCCTCAACTGAAGAATGGATAAATAAAGTGTGGTCCATTTACACAATGGATTATACTCTGCTGTTAAAAACAATGACATCATGAAATTTTCAGGCAAATAGATGGAATTAGAAAAATCATTCTGAATGAATAAACCAAACCCAGAAAGACAATCAGGGTATATACTCACTTACGAGTCAATATTAACTGTTAAGGAAAGGATAGTCACGCTATAATCCACAGACCCAAAGAGGATAAGTAATACAGAGGGCTCAAGGGAGGAGGGGTGCATGCAAAGATTTTTGGGGGAAGAGAGAATAGAATGGGTGGAGTGGGGTGGGTGGGGATGGAACAGGAGGCATCTGATGGAGGGTGAAGGGACAAAGGGAGAGACAACTGGGAGAGATGACAGAAACTGGGACATCTGGGGAGTGATGTGGAAACTCCCTGGAATCTACGAGAGTGACACTTGTGAAATATCCTTGTAACAGGGATCCGGAGCCTAACCTGGCCATCTCCTATAACCAGGGAGGCTCCCAGCGGGGGCACTGGGACATCAACCAAGCCACAAAACCTTCAACCTACAAGATGTTCTGGGGCAATGGTGGTCAGCCAATGACTGGTCCAACTTGAGACCGACACCACAAGAGGAAGCCCATGTTGGCACTGCCTGGATGGCCAGGAACCAAAGACTGGACAACCCAGAGACCCAAGACAGAACCAAACATTGGGGGAGCCAATGAAATGATTCCTAATGATGAAGCTCTGCTATACTCATAGATCAGTACCTAGTCCAATTATCATCAGAGAGATGTCATCCAGCAATTGATGGGAGCAGATGCAGAAACCCGCAGCCAAACACTAGGCAGAACAAGGGGAATCCTGAAGAAGAGGGGGAGGAAGGGTTGTAGGACAAGGGGTCAGAGATACCACAAAAACAAAGCCCACAGAATCAACTAAGCAGGGCTCATAGGGGATCACAGAGACTGAAGGGACAAACATGGGTTCTGTATGTCTGAGCTGGGTCCTCTGCATATACCTTATGGTTGTTAGCTTAGCATTCTTGGGGGATTCCCAACCATGGGAGTGGGAGGTGTGTCTGACTCTTTTGCCTTTGCTTGGGACCCTTTCCTCCTGCTGGGTTGCCTCATTCAGCCTTGATAGGAGGGTTTGTGTTAAGTCTTATTGTAACTTGCTAGGCCATGTTTGGTTGATATACCTAGGAAGCCTGCTCTTTTTTATTTTTTTTAAAAAAAAAAAAGAGAAATGTAGGAGTGGATCTGGGGAGGGGAGGTGGGAGAGAGAGGGAGGGAGGGGAAACTGCAGTCAGGGTGTATGAGAAAACTTCAAAAAATAAATAAAAAATAAAAATGAACAAAAAACAAACAAACAAACAAGCCCCTAAGATTCCAGGGAAAGATGGTAGTTGTGGGCTGAAGTTATGGTTTTGTTTAAAGCATTTTTGCTCATGTCTCAGTGGTGTGTCAAACTTTGCAGGGTGCTTAGGACAAGCCTGGGAAGGGGAGACTGGCCACGTCCCCTGTTCAGGGAAGGAGGAAGCTGGAAACCTGAAGGGGTTTGAAAGCCCCTGGTTCCTCCACCTCTGGTGGAATGCTTGAGTATAAACAGCTAAACTGAAAGCGATTGTTCCAGAAGCAAGGCTCCACTGGTGCAAACGCAGGCTACAGAAGGGGCAGAGGGGGCAGCACAGCAGACGGGGCTGCCCTCTGAGGGCCTTGCTGGAACTCACGTAACCGAGCTGCCTCCTCTCATCAAGTCCTCCAAACGCACGTGAGGGTTTTTGTTTTCCCCTCCCCCAGATTCCATGCCGAGTCAGATACTAAATATGAGAGCTCTGCATGAAGTTGCTTTAAGGTTTTCATTCAATTCCAAAGACATTCCGAGTTATTTTAATGCTTGTGTATGATGCTTCTTATAAATATTTGGGGACATCAATAACTCAGAAAAATGTCCTATATTTATCCTACCTTGGTAGGGACCTGGTTGCATTGTGTGTGTGTGTGTGTGTGTGTGTGTGAGAGAGAGAGAGAGAGAGAGAGAGAGAGAGAGAGAGAGAGAGAGAGAG